>NW_025335587.1:8811772-8880333 GCF_004798865.1 Varanus komodoensis
ACAGAAACGTATTAGACTTTCTAGATACCATGAACTTATATTGCATTTGAATTTGTTCCGTGGAATCCTTTAGCAAGTGATTGCTGTCCTTTTGAAAATGTTACATTTCCTCAGAATTCAAATGGTAGTATTATTGTTCAGAGAGTAGCCTTAATTCATACAGTAGCCCTGAGTTGTGGAATGTCATCTTAAATATGGTTGCATGAATTGCCTAAAATGGCTGTCATACCTTTCTTCTCACTTAGACGCTAACTAAAGACAGAACAGAAGTTTCATCTTTATCATTATGCTTTAGTATGCCATAGTACCACTTTCTCTATGTATTTGGTCATTGTCATTATTATTATTATTAACCATATTTATATCCCTCCTTGTTGCATTTAAAAGAACTCAAGGCAGCTTACATAATTCTCACAATCTTATCCTCACAATCTTGTGATATAAGTTGGTTTGAGAGCCTGTGATGGGCCCAAAGCCACCCAGTGAGCTCCATGCTGAGTGATCAGGTCCCCAGATTCCCTGAGACCTAGTCTCCTGCCACTGATTATGAAAGAATGGGTTACCTTGCCAACACAGAAAGCTGACTGCATTCACCTTGAAGGAATATAAGGTGCATACCGAAATTCTGCTAAATGCCCTTAGGCAAGCTACTAGCTCTTAGCCTCAGTCCCCTTCCCAGGGTGGAGATACTAGGCTGCTTCATGTGAACAAAATAATGTATTTAAATTAAAGTGAAGCCAGGAAGCATAGTTTGTTGGAGGGAAAAATAACAGCTCATAGTTTATTGAAGGGTTGGTTTGCCCTCCACCAAGCCATGTCACCTAGGTTTGGATAACATAAGCTGTACCCAGGTACTGATTATAGAATTCATGCCCTGCAAGCACTATGATTTAAATAAGGCATAGTAGCATATTTGGATTGTGCAAGCCATATTCATAACTGGCCTACTTGTAGGGTTGTTGTAGGGGTTATTGAAAAGTAGCTTAGAGATTACTTCCATCGTATTAATTGACTTTTTCATGATGGACTTATCCACACTAGTATAGTGTAATGGCTAGTACAGTGCCACCAGCTATTGCTGGAAATATTATTTAGTTGGAAGTTCTCCACACAAGAAGCAAAAACAACACAGCATGCTGTGCTGCAAAATACAGTGGCAGCATGGTGATGCTTTCATGAGGAGGATATTTCTAGGCTCCTGCACATGCTGATGACATATATGCCGATACTTAGATAAACATATGTAAAGCACATCAGTCAATTAGGGAAATAGTAATGTAAACACTAATTGTTATTATGACCAAATTCTTGTGGAACAAATGTAGCCATGTTATGCCATTCCATTGCACAACTAGGACTTTAAAAATATTTAACTATTTGCGCCGAACAAACAGATGACATGACTTATACCCATCAAAGTATATATGGGTATAAGTACTCATATATACTTTGGATATGTGCATAAGGATTTATACACATTCTTTTCTTTGTCTTGGGGTATTTAAAATAGCATTGCTTTCCTCTTGTAGTCTTCACTTGTGACTTTCTGGCATGTGTGAATTACCTATCCTGGACTCCTCAAAGCAGCATTCCTAAAATTTATCTGGAGGCATGTTTAATATTCATTTCTCACTTATAAAAGAAAAAAAATGTAAATGTTGGTTTACATGAAAGCAAATTAATTCAAAAATAGGATTCTTCCACTGAGCTGAAAAAGCAGTATAAACAAAGACTGCAAGAGTACCATCATTACGTTATTGCCCATTTATAGCTCAAAATAAAACTGGTCCCAATGTGCAAACCAGAATTATGCAGAATGTCAATTAAATCAACTGTAATCTCCCAAATACATTTTTTATTGCTGGATTCATTAGAAAGGCTCTTAAGGTAATGAATAGTTGTCACTTTTACCAAGGACTGCTGGCTCCTTTATAAATGATGACCACTAAAAATGCAGAAAAGACATTTTAAAATCTGGCTGCATTTAAGCTCTGCTCCTATACTTGATGTGCTATAGAATTCAATATGACTTGATGTACTATGAAGAATGATACATAGAATATTTGTTGCCTAACTTGGGATGTATACATATAGGAGATTTTTTTTCCCAGCAAAGGGTATCTTTAAAATAATTAGAGGTGCAATACATTTGAACTATGTTCATCCAAATCCAAAAACGTACTCTTTATAACATATTCTGTTTTCTTTCCTATAGCAAGTCCACATGCAACACCATCGACTCTTCATTTTCCAACATCACCCATCATTCAACAGCCTGGGCCATACTTCTCTCACCCAGCAATCCGCTATCATCCTCAGGAGACTTTGAAAGAGTTTGTCCAACTTGTCTGCCCCGACGCTGGTCAGCAGGCTGGACAGGTGGGGTTCCTAAATGTAAGGAAGCCATTTCTATTTCTTCAGATGTTTTTATTCTGATGTCAAATAACCATGGGATTTTTCATACTGATAAAAATAAGGCCTCAGTTATTGTCTGTTCCAAAAAACAAACTGACTCTAGGGTGTGATTCAGTCAAAACCAGCTGATGATGGGTAGAGTTAGCTTAATGCTATATTAAAGTTGTTTTATGGTGACTGGCTGATGCTATTGGTTTTGCATGCTAAAATATTGCTGATTTTGAGTCAGATGTAAAAGCAGCTTTAATGCCATTTAAATAACTAGCATTAGTTTCTAGGTACAATATCTTATCATATATAAGACTCTGAATCAGGACAGGCTATTATGCCAGTAACAGCTCCCAGAAGCAATGCTGGTCAATGCTATTTCATGGCCTATGGTTCTGAAAAAAATGGAGCAGGGTACAGCTAGAATGCATTTCCCATAAAGGAGTTGGAGGAGATACACTGACATGCTGGGGGAGTATTCTGAAGACATGCAAGCCCATTCTAGGTCTAAATGCCTAATGTGTAGTGTTAGCATTTTACAATAGGGCAGACAAAATAGTCAGATCCCGATGTCCTACTTGCCAAGTACAGAATTGCCACCAGAGGTCCATCCAATCACTTTATATAAGTTCATTTTGTGCACTGTGACAGATGGACACACAGGAACATGGAGTCCAGCTGTCACAAACTGACAACTCCAGGTAAGTCCATACATGGCTGTGGTGTGAAGGGTACATGTACAGTGGAATATAAAGATACGTCTTGCATTTATGTACCCTCCATCACCTGTACCTCAGGGCAAAACTTTAATACTCTCTAGCACTGACTGGCTTATGTTCCAACAAAGGTGAATGGATCACATGAGTGGAGTCTACTGGTATGTAGGCCCCAGTTCTCAAGTGATTCTGTGATAGTTTTGTAAACCATTGGGAAATGGTTTACAAACCCCCAAAGCTTGTGTACATCTTATTAAAGCTTGGTAGTTATTCAACCAATCAAAATGGAGGGGTAGGAATTTAGTCAATTAACCAGTCAAATATTGGACATCTGCTGTTAAATATTGGTCAGGTATATACAAACCATTAATTTATGAGTATATTATCAACAGACAGAAATATAATATTTGCAAAAATGACTGTCTTCAGTCTAGAAGATTTCACTGTATAAAACATCTGGGCCTCATTCAGATATAACATAAGCTTTGTTTTAGCTTTATCAGAATGAGGTCCAGGCTTGTGCGTTTCCCCTGATCCACTGCAGCTATGAGGAGGGCTGGAGTTTTTCCTTTCATTTTAATTTAGGTATTGTTAGGATTAGGATTTGACCACAATTTATTATGTATTTGAAACACTCCTTTGACTTTGGGGAGTCTCTGTCTTCACAAGGTGACTTACAATATTACAAGGACATTTACTTAGAAATATCAGTGAAACACAGAAACATACACATACTATTAGCAGTAGCAGTATGTAGTTTAACCCCAAATGCAGAAACCAATATGTCTGCAAGAGGTTGTGTATGTGTGTTTAAGCCAGCTATGATCCTATGTATGAGCTTGAGATCCTATGTATGAGCTACTCCCTCACTGAGAATGGCCTGCCCCTATTACCCGCCAGGGGCATTGATGCTAATCTTAATGTGTGGATACCATTTCTGGACAAGAACTGAGACATTAGGGGTCATATACCATCAGCAACCTGAGAGAGTGGCCAGTTACCAAAGTGGGTAGAGGCACTGCTGGCATATGCCCAACCCTCATTTTCAAACCCATTTTCTGGCAAACAGTTGAATATTCTCAATGGCTGCCAGAACATGGTGGCTTAAATAAGTTGGGGTGGGGGGGGGGAGTTCGAGTGATTACATGAGCCAGATCATACTCCCCCACCCTGCTCACACACATTCCATCCCAGGCCCTCCTTTCTCAGCTGACCCATGTAGATCAGCTAGGGATGCATTTTCCCTGCCCAGTGGTGGACTTTCTCAGAGATGGGCAGGGCTGAAGGCTTATTTGTGATCTGTGGCAATATTAAGCCCTTTCCCTTCTCTCAGCACCAGACCGAGGGAAAAGGCTGATGTATGATCTATTGCTGATTGGAAATACAACCCCGCCCCCACCCCAATGCTGAGGGAGGCTCCTTCACTAAGCAGGGAAAATTGTGTATTTCTCCTCAGAAGCTGATAAGAGACAATACTTTTTGCCTGGCAAGGAGGTAAAACAGCTGTTAGGCCAGAGATTAGCTATGATTAATTAAGAGTACAAACAAAGGGTATGAATCTTGTGGTTGCACCAGGCAAGAAGAAGATGTGCATGAGCTCAAGGCTCTCTAATGGGGTTTATCACTGCTTTGGAACAAGACCTGTATGAAGCAGAGACACTGTTGAGTAGCCTCTGTGTTCTTCTGATGTATACCACTCTGATTAATGACTAGATGCTTCCTCTATTTTCCTTTGCCTAGACATTGCCTTTCAATCCTATTTAGAGATAGCAGCACTTCAACACATGTTCAGCATGAAAAAACTGAGCATGTGCCTGAAATGAGCAAGACTGGAAATGTGAAGCCCTCATATTTTCCAGGCAGTGAATGCCAGTCCTAAAATGAGGGACATGTGCATATATGCCCCTAACATGTTCAGGGATTGAAAAAGATTGCTTATTCCTGCCATCAGAAAAAGATTGCTTACTCCTGCTTTCACTTACATAAAGTCATTCTTTACTTCATGAAATATTTGATCATGGTCAAACAATAGGCAGTCGTTTGGTAGCCAAACTGACAATATTTGACTGGTTGGTTGACTGAGTTTCCAGCCTTAAAGTTAGTGTTAGACCCTTATGTGTGATCTCAACTTCTAATTCATCCTTAGCAAGACTTTCACCAGCCATTCCCAAAAATTATTATTCGAATTTGTGTTTCTGACCCCAGTACTTCCAAGGTTAACAAAATACAGAGACCTTATAATTTTTATTAATTATTTTGTTAGAAAGAAGAGTAAGAAACAGCTGTTTCAGATCAGCCACATTCACTTAATATTTTTTAATGATTTCTTATGGCACTTTAGATTAAGTTGACCGGTACTTGAACTCAAGAAGATAAAAGTACAGTTTCTTATAGTTTGTTATTCCTAAGAGCTGTTATCTAGTTTTCCTTATCTCTGACAAATTAAAGAGTGTTCCAAGTTTTTGGTTAGGCAATCTCAGGTTGTTGTTTTTCTTAAATAAACTTAATAATTATCTTCAGGTTATTGGAATAACATTCCATTTGTATGCAGAAATGATTAACTCTGTATGCAACCTTATCTACAATAATGCTTGGTATCTTGCAAATGGTAAGGCACTTAATTGAAGAGTAATGATTGCTATACTTGTTTTTAGCCTTTACATTTCTGCTATGGATTGTTCTCCCAGTATATGGTAGTTTTTAGCACTCAAATTGTTACCTGTTCCTTTTAAAAAATACATTCTTGTCAGGCTTTAGTCCAGAGTTGAATCCAAAGAATCACAAGCAGAAAAGTAGCCATTAGCTACTGTTCCTCCTCAGTTTATTTCTGTTATAGAAATAATAGGTAGTTTCTGTGGCAGTTCTCATCCTTCTGCTTATGCAATAGATTCTTCAAGATCAGGCATAAGTTGAATGAAATCTGGATTTACACAGCACATTTATTAGAGAGTAAGTCCCATTGGACTTAGTAGAACTTCTGAATAGACTTGCTTAGGATTGCACTATTATTTCCCTTTTCACACACTTCTCTCTAATGCAAGGTACAAAACAGCTTTTGGATCTGATCCAACGTATTTCTGATTCTGTATGTCTAGCAATTAGACATTTTAAATAGTATCCATAGTGTGCTTTAAAATGTATGTGCTGTTGCGATATTAATGCAGGGGGTTTTTTTCTTGCTTAGCTTATCCTGAATTGTGTGCGCTGTTATAAACTGATAAACATTAAATGCAGTAAGAACAAAGAGGCCCAATTATAAGAAGAAATATGTAAGAAAAATAAGATATCTACATCAAAAGAACAAGTTATGCTCACAGATAATTTATTCCAAGTTCAAAGTTATTATATTTACCCTGATGCATTTATTTAATAGATTTGTATACTGCTTTTCGACTGAAGTCCACAGTTGGATCCACAATTGTAATGGATCCACTAACTGTACATTAACAATCACAGTTCAGCAGAACAGGAACAAACATCTGGTAGTGTGTCTTTCCCTTTCATATATAAAATTCATGAAGCTTATGAGCAATAGTAATGCTACATTCTAAATTCTCATATGAAATGAGAATCTTCAGTCTGACCAATGTTAAAAATAGCCAGTGGATTCAAGTAGTCAAACATGATCTTCTATTATGCTGAATCTGTCCCTTCCGTAAGCACTTAACAATATAAGTATTGTCTGAACTTAAAATTTTGTGACTTATTTCTGAACACACAATAGTCTTGCAAAACCCATGAGTAACTGCATCCCTTGAAGTTAGCAAGACTTCTCAGATGAATCAATGTTTCTTTTTTCCAGTATCAGCCACCTTTTGAAAATAGCATTCTTCAGAATCCTGAGCCTAAACATTCTCAACTATGTGTATTTTCTGCATTTGAAAATAAGTGTTTTATTTTTGTGCTTTTAATTTACAAAAATTAACAAAATACTATTTGGAATATTTTCAGTTAAAAGTACCTGGTTCATTCACAAATTGTTCTGCATTCAGCTGATCAACTAAATGTTTGTACCATCATGTAGCACTAAATACTTTAAACAAAGCAGATCAAAAGTTCTAGAAGAATTCTAAAAACATTAGAACTCTATATAATGCCTATGAGAATGAACAATGGGAATTCAAAATGAATCCTGAGACTTGATTTCTTCTAAAAATGCCAAGTACCTGCTTCATTTTTCCAGCCATTTAAATCCCTATCTTAGTAATGCAGAGTGTATAAAATAATACTGTACTTTTCAGCCCAGACTTTAGCTCTTGTGAGTAAAGTGGTTTGAAAATTGTAGACTAAGTGTATAATGCTATGCATGTTTTGACAGACAAAACCCTCCTACAGTTCTCAGGATCCATTCTGCTAACTGCTGGTTGGGACATCCTGGGAATGTCAGACTTTTTTCTGCCTAAATGTGCATAGGATTATGCCCTAAGTGATTTAAATTCAGTTCATTTTAGAATTCTGTGTAGTGACTGCTGCAGCCTTTACAGGCATGCCCAAGGTCCCAGTGAACAATAGAATTAACAGCAAAAGCATACTTTTACTGAAGGTATGCTGTATGCATAGACTTTTCCTGAAGTTCTGTATTGACCTTTCCCTCAGTTTGGCCAGGAAGGAAATGAAAAGGAAAAAAATGAGAATTTTTCTGAATCACAGAGCTTCTAGAATTACATTATTATGTGCTACATTTTAATTGACTTATTTATTTCTTATGCTTTTGAAACAGAATGTTAAGAGTGGTTTTAGGTTCTACTCTTCCACATAAACTAACTGCTAGATAAACAATACAGAAGTACATCAAGGTGCAAGGCTTGACGTGTACAAAAACAAAGCCCAAAATCTTCCACCTTGCCCCAGCCATTGTTTTTCTGTCTAACCTAGCATAGGCCTGTAGCCTTGGAATAATTTAGTACGGACTGTGATGTATATTCTACATTATAATGAACTTCATGGGATTATTTGTATTTTAGAATGTGAGATATCTTGTGGGAGAACATAAGAAGAGCCCTGCTGGATCAGGCCAAGGTTTCAGCCAGTCCAGCGTTCTGTTCACACAATGGCCAACCAGCTGCACTCAGCATCCCTCAAGCAGCATATGGCTGCAGCAGCACCATTCAGACCAAGCTCCCCAGCAGCACTCATCCACAAATCTGCATAAATAACTAAAGATGTTGCTCCTGTTTTTTGAACTGTTGTTCCTTCATCAGAGTAACAGAGGGAGTGATTTCCACCAAGTATCCTTTCTTTTTGCAGCTCCCTGTGCTACGTTCTGCACTACTCTCCGTGACTCTCACAACCTCCAGGAATACATTTTCAAGGAGCTGCAAAGGGAAGGGGAGATAGAAAAATCCAGTTATATTACCTCTGGTCTGTTCATAGGAGGGAAGTCTGGATACCTGTAGATTTAATTTATCTTCAGCGCACCCTCTCTCTCTCTCTCTCTCTCTCTCTCCCCCTGTGTGTGTGTGTGTTTCTGTTTAGCATTGAGCAATTACAGGGTTATACCATAAGTGTTTATACCACTCTCTTATTCCCAGAGGCATTTAACAGTTAACTTTCCTTATGTATTTGGCAGCCCAATGGCAGCAGCCAAGGCAAGGTGCACAATCCATTCCTTCCTACTCCAATGTTGCCACCACCACCTCCGCCACCAATGGCCAGGCCTGTGCCTCTGCCAGTGCCAGACACAAAGCCTCCCACCACGTCGACAGATGGAGGTGCCAGCTCTCCCACTTCACCAAGTAAGTACACTGTAAATGGGCAGCAAAGGGCTGGTGCATATTTGCAGCTTTATCGGCTATTCCTGTACCATGGAGCAGAAATGCAACAAAAATAGTCCAGCCAATAATCTCACCTATTTTGCACATCACAGCTGCAGAAACCATGAAAACACCAAAAATCTAGGATTGATTAGTTTTGCATCAAAATCAGGAAAGACTCCTCAAATCACATTTTGTCAGATATAAATTTTCTTCTAGTTACCTTGCAGTAGAGATCTAGGCATGAGCATCACCTATTGGAATTCCTGCTAACAGAAATTCATCAAACCTTACAAGGATCAGGATTGAGCAACGGATAGTAACCCATATCCCGAAGGTTATTGGGGCTTCCACATGACATGCTAAACTGTGTTTATCCTTTTCTTGTATTTTGTGACATAATCACCTCCTGTCTGCTGTTTCCTGCAAGGAAAGATGGTGGTATGTGAAGTCTGAGATAAATCTGTGGAACAGAACTTCCAGTTGTGTGGCTGCTTGTGCAGGAGGAATGTTGGAAGCTTGGAGCCAGCATGTGCTGGAGCTGCCAGGTCTTCCCACTTCACAGCAGTTCAGCTTTCCTTTTCAGGAGCCTTTGGTTCAGTCACAGAGCAAAGCCTTCCTGTGCTGTGGAGCTTAATGATGATGTAAAAGGACAATACTATTCCAAGGATTCTGCTAGCCCACCCATAGGGGCCAGTGTTTGGAATAAATATTTTCAGCCACATTGGTCCAAAATGACCTTCGACTACCAATTTCCTCTCACTGATAATTACGGACTCATCTGACCACACCCCAGATCCTCTCTCTGTCTCAGAATAGGAGAGGTACCTACAGACTCTTGGGAATACAGGCTCTGTACCTAACTCCTGACCCTTAATTTTTTTGTTGGGAGAGCAACAGCAGGCTTCACTGTCCTTGTAGATCCAGCTCTTGTAGATCTGCCTGGAACCAAGACCCACTAACTGCTGTTATACTTACTTCCAAGGAGATGTGTAGAAGATGCACTGTAAATGGGAGGCAGGGTCAGTTCCAACATGCAAAGTATCAGGAGCAACTTAAAGCTACACAGGATAAACCTTCTTTGATTGAAGACTACAAATCAGATTGGGTCAGAAAAACAAAATAGAACCTACGTCTGAATGAACATGCCCAAGTTCTTCCACTGAGGCTCAGTAATGCCTATCCCCTGTAACCTCGTTGTCTGGATGCAGGATTTTGTGGTTGCAGTGAAGATTAGCTGCGGTGTTAGACCCTTACTTGCAGATCCACTTCTTGTTCATTCTGCAAAAGCACTGCTAGAGAGACCTGAGTCTGGAAACTTCCCCAAATACAATGAGTTGTGTATGACCAGTCAGTGAGTTTACAGTTGAACAACAATATGAAAGACTTCATCTTTTGAAGTCAGGTGTTCTGTGCTTTGTGGCATATTGGGTCTCAAATGTGCTTAGAGCCAAATGTGTGATTAATGATATTTCACAGACTTGATTGATATTTTTGTTCCTGAGTGGTGTCAATAACACATGAACAATAGGTGTAAAGAGATTTGCTTAAATGGAGATAACAAGCAGGAGTAGGAGAGTCATGTTAGTTTAGGTTTGTTGTAAAAGCTTATCTAACTGGAAGATCTTATTTATTTATTTATTTATTTATTTATTTATTTATTTATTTATTTATTTATATTAAAACATTTCTATGCCACCCCATTCGCCGAAGCCTCGGGGCAGCAGATCTTGTCATACTGGTCTGTGTGGGAGAACTCTAGGTACATACTATCTGGTTTAAATATGGTTATATTTGCCTGTGACCAACCATAGGTGTAAACCAGCTGCTTGCAAAAGTAATGAGATTGTGCTACTATGATGTTTTTTTATGAATTTGGTACACTGCGTTAAAAAAGAGGAAAATATAATAACATCAACATCTTTGCATAGAAAACATAAAACAAAATAAAAATATTGCATCGAGAAAACCCAGATTATGCATGAATAAAAATAATTTTCTATGACCTGCATAAGTTAAGCGTATTGTCACATCGTTCATAATCTTGTTCTGTTTGTCCTAACTATTGAGGCAAGAGCTCAAGCTCTCAAAATTCTGCTGCTTGTTAGCTACCTTTTCTTGCTTTAAACTCTCATCAAGCAGATTTTGAAATCTTCTACCACAGCTGTTACAGGCTACAATTCTTAATTTAAAAAATGAAAGCTGAGATTTTGAGATTGATGAATTCTGTAGTCCATTTCAAATTCCAAACCTGGGGTCTCTTGGAATCTGAAGTAGGAAAACTAGCAGCTCTGTATTTATCCAGGAACCTACAGATAGGAATTTACCAAAACTACAAACCAGAATCAAGCAGGAGGGGAAATTAAAATCAAGTGAGCTTTGGTGGCAAATAATCAAACTTGAGTTTCTCCTAGAGACACACTGCTTGTCTCTTGGAACAATATGATTCTCTTCCACATCTATAAAATGCTGCTGAGCTTTCGTTTCCTTTATGTAGGCTTCAGTTCTTGAATCACTTTGCTGTCACAAGCCTATTTGCTAACATTTACAGCATGCTTTATGTTAGAAAGTATAGCTCCAGTACAAAACTGTGTATTTCAGATGTTTTCTGTCATCTTTTCTTGTTTGCATCTTACTAGAACTTCTGAAGTGGTTTAAATGGTTGCACCAGTCATATCAGAACAGTGTAGCTATTCATATTATGCCTTTGTAAGTATCTTTCTTTTTGAGAAGAAGAAACTGCACAATGCATTATATTACTGCTGCATGGAATTCTGCTTTGCCAGCATTCATCCTTGTTGACTCTACATTTCTTTGAGAGTAAATAAGTCTCTCAGAAAAGTAAGGAATTTTAAGACTGCCCTTCGTGCCACAAAAAAATTTAAAAAAATCATATTGAAGGAATTGCATATAGCTCTCACCTTGTTCATAACAAGTTGGATTTTCTAAGTCAATATTGTCCACTCTGACAGTTCAAAACTCTAGAAGGTCTTGGGGGTAGGGGGGACCTGTTCCTGGCTGTACTAACTAGAATTGTTTAACCCCAGAGTTGCAACCAATTTTATCTCAGATGTTATAGTACATGCATCAAATAGATGCTCTTCCACTGTTTTCTGTCTTGTGCATAACATAAAGAAAGTTGGGTTGTATAGAACATAGGTCTCATATAAAGAGAAAATTGATATATTTCTTTTGCACCATGGTGGAACCTCTGCTGTGTATCTGTTGACTATCTCACATAGCTTAGAAGGGAAAATATACATGGTTTGTATACACGGTCTCTAACTTTAAATAATAATTAAATGTCTTACTTTAGACCACTATTCATTGGGAGTACTATAAAATAAGTAACTCTTTCAGTTTTATCTCTTACTGGTATGTAAATTACTAGAATGGCATATAGGAGCCAGTGGGTCAATGGGCACTTGCCAGCAGTTTTGTGCTAGGATATTGGAGTGTCTAACTTCTTTCTCTGCATTGTTTTTATTTCTCGATTTTCCTTCAGAAAGGTTGTGATTTTGCTGCCCAAATTCAGTTTTATATGTCCGTTCAGTTTGGACTGAATGTCTGTTCAAGTAAACTGGTGCTGAAGAGGTTACTTTGTTAGGGCTATATCATCTAAAACTTCTTGTTTTTCATGTATATTTTCTTGATGGAGGGGCTAATGTGATTGGACATGCATAGTTATGACTGCAGCTTACATTTAGAAATTGGGGATATAAGTTAAGAATAGACTTTGAAAGTTGATATGTTAACTTATTCTGCTATGTGGAGCTAGATAGCAATGTTTTTTAATTTGTATTAAAACAAACCTTATGGATCCTTGACAACCATCCTTCATGAAGCATTTTGAACACTACAAGTAAGAATTTGGAGGGGATTGCCCATCCCAACTCCAGCCCTGCTAGCTGTCATGTACTCTTGTGAAAAACTTCATTGCAGTTGACTCTATAGAACAGGGGTCCTCAGACTTTTTAAACTGGGGGCCAGTTCACTGTCCCTCAGACTGTTGGGGTGCCAGACTCGAGGGGAGAGACTGGCCTGATTACGGGTGTGCTCGGGGTGGGGGAGACTGGTGCGATCACAGGTGTGTTCGTGCAGGGAAGGTGGGCGCTATCACAGCCATCTCCCCCCTGAGCATGATCGCGGCCATCCCCTCTCAGCACAACAGTGATTGCGCCTGTCTTTCCTGCACGAGTGCGTCCATGATTGCAGCCATCTCCCCACTGAGTACACCTGTGCCGGCTAAAAGCTTTTGGACTCACTCGGAGGTCATTTGCCTCAAGCAAGTTGAAAAGCTCTGAGGCGGGCCAGATAAATCAGCATGGTAGGCCAGATCCGGCCTGCAGGCCATAGCTTGAGGACCCATGCTATAGAAGATATCATGGCACTGTGTTCTACTAGCATGGAATTGTGGATAATGCTGTGCCATCTCTCACAGCTGAGAGAAGGCACCTTGCTTTTCCGATGCTGGGTAGATGTACCTCCAGGCATGACCCTTCAGATGTTCTTGGACTTAGACTCCCACCAGCATCACCCAGCATGTCCTGACATCAGGAATGATGAGTTTGAATCCAACAACTGGAAAGTTCCAATTTCCTGCAGCTGGAAGGAAGAGTAGGAAGTTGTGTTCTGCTAGATCTATTTGTCTATCTAACCTTGCGTGTTATGTTGTGACTGGCAGAAAGACTCAATGGTCTTAGGCAGAAGTTTATCATATTACCTGCAATAAGCTGTGGGAGCTATCAGTGGTATCATGCACAAACCACTTCTCGTATAGAACATCATGTGCCTTAATTGTTGGGGTCTTTAAAAAAAGTAATTCCATTGAAATTCATTGTTTAAAGGGGCATTAACTGTTGGCTATCTGCCTGGTAGTACTCTGACAAAAACCTCAGACAAACTCATGTAGTTTCCCAACTACTGCCTACTGACAGTTCTAATCAGACTGTATTAGTTCACTAGCTGCCTCTGATACTTGGCCCGCTGCTTTGATGAGAGTAGGATCAGCCTCCTAATATCAGCAACTCTATTAGTAAGAAGCTGGCATAATGACCAAGGTTCTAATCTTCTTCAAATGGAGGATTTTCCATTTCTTGGAATTTATTTCTACTTCTTTAGGATTTAACAAAATCTGTTTGTTTTCTTTCACAGTTTATGAATGTGTAAATCACATTATCACTTGATAATTACCCTGAACAATATCATACACAAACTTGTTCTTGCTGAATTCTTCATGTTTTGTGAACTGAGGTGTGTAGAAAATGTTCAGTTGAGTCTTAGTTAATGCACTGAATATTTGAATTTGATGGCTGAAAAGTGGTAATAAAGGAATGCTGATCAAAAATAAAAGCATTACTTTCAAAGCAATCCTAACTCCTAGAACCACCAGCTAAAGAATTACCATGGGGCAGAAATGCCCCCCTACCACCTATTCAATATAGCTACTGAATACCCAGAATGGAGGGTTCCAAGGAGAAGACAGGGGCAGCCCATGAGCTCATTTCAAACACCCTTCATTTTCCAGAAAGGCCCCTAAATGCTTCCTTTCCATAACACCATTCTCTAAGTGATATAGACACTTTTCTTCTTGTTTAAACTGACAGAAGGGCAACAAATAGAACTGGCCCTCCAATAATGAAAGGAAATATGTCTGTACCCTGCCTGCCTGCTCTGGCTGGTGCAAACCACGAAAGATTTGGAAGAGGTAGATGACCTGCCTGTTCACTCCTTGCAGCCATTTACGCTGCCTAGTGCAGCGAATCCAGTTTAGGACTCTGGTTTTATTATATAGCTCTCCTGTTATAACAAATGGAATTCATGGAATGTATGTGGCTTCCTCCTCCTCAGTCTTCTGCAAAGGGGAAGCCACAAGTCACGGCAGCATGGTCAGTAGCCCTATAGAATGCCAACTCATTTATATAAATTTCCACTCGCCACACACATCTGAACTTAATTGCATTCTATTTGTTGATCATTTTACTTTATCAGCTCTGTAGTGCAGTGATTCAGGATTTGTTAAGTCCTGTAACATGGAACTTGAATTCTGAAATGAATTGATAGCACTTAAGTGCTAAAGAACTGATGGCACTCAAATGAATGTGAACCATACATTAAATGTAGTTTAAAATCCTATTCAAGATAGTACCTTTGTTCTTAAGAATGAGTTCAGTTCTTGCAAGTCTAGAGCTTATTACATGTGAGCTGTTGTATGAAATGAACTGTCTGAAAGACAAAAGTAGTTTAAATGAACTTGGAGTGCCTTCCTCCATATATACAACATCATCTCAGCTTGTGTTGGAAAGAAAGACTGTTTTGTATTGCCTAATTATGTTCATATTTATTTCTCCATCAGTCAGAATCCAGTAGTCCCAATTCATATTCTTGACCTTACAACATCGCCTCATTTCTGTGTTCAACATTTGTTTAGGTGGCTCTGAGATCGGTGTTGTTTTTGGTGTTGTTTGTCTGTGATCTAGTGCTGCTTCCTGAACGCATGTGTCCCTTCCCTTCACAGCCTACTCGACACCCAGCACCTCCCCTGCAAACCGATTCGTCAGTGTTGGACCACGGGATCCAAGCTTTGTAAATATCCCTCAACAGACACAGGTGGGAAGCTTTCAACTTCTGCTTTGTATGCCATGCTACTTGTTAACTCTTTGGTGTATCTTAGTGTTGCTTTGGCAAGTGACTTGCGTCTTTCCACCAGTCAGTTCATCCTCATGGTCTGAGTAACAAAAGTGAAATGTCAAGTCTAGCATTTGTCTGTTCATATTTGTTTAGGAAAGGTCTTGTGACAATAGTGCTCATCATGTTTATATATCTCATTACACATACCTATTTCCTCTGTAGCACGGTTAGGCCATGATATGTAGGCCCGCAGGACCAGTGTTCCCCTAGGAATCTTTCTCACTGCCCTACCTCTCCCACATTTTTTAATCAATAGCACTTCTTTAGTGCTTGTTTGTTTGTTTTTACTAGCAGCTAGGATTGCTATGAAATCTACTGGTGGTGCTGAAAACTGTGGGACTGAGTATAACTTTTCAGCCTTACACTCAGTCTTTTGGGAAGTTTTATTTGTCCTTGGTGACTAGCCACACCTATGGCAGCAATTTTCTGGTGGCACTCAGGACAGTTTCTAACATTGCCAAATATGTCCACAGACTCCAAAGATGTCCTGTTCCAGCTTTATAACCTTGTTTTTCAAAGTCTTCTGTTGCAAGTCATGGCCTTTCACAAGGGAAATTGAGAATGTACAGTGGCACCTGGGTTCACAAACTTAATTCATTCCACGATTCTGGTCATGACCCAAATTGGTCGCGAACCAAGTCAAATTCCCCCATAAGGTTCAATGTAAATAAGGTTAATCCATTCTGACCCCTATGAACATGGTTGCGAACCGATTTTGGTCATGAACCAAGTCAAATTTGCCCATAAGGTTCAATGTAAATAAGGTTAATCCATTCTGTAAATACCTTTTTTAATCACAAACATTTGAAGCAAAGTAACAAAGCACAACAAAGTAACAAAGTACAGTACAGTACAGAACACTAACCTAGGTGGGGGGCGGATTACTGAGTTATTGTTCAGAGGGAGAGTCCTGCTCCATAAGGACATCGGGGAGATCTCCTTTAGGGGTTTCCTCTCTTCTTTTCTTTGTCTCTTAGCTGCAGGGTCAATTTTGGCGAAAAATCTGCATGTTCTGGTCACCTTCATTACTGCTCTGCACTTTCTTTTTACCACCATGCTTGCTCTGCACTTTCTTTGGAGTCATTATGCAATATTATTGTTGAATAATACATTACAGTACTGTATGTGCTAAAAAATATACAAAAAAGCTTCACACCAAATGACCACAGGTCTGTCTACGACTGCAAGCAGGGAAGATGGCCGCGATCATGTTCGTGTGGGAACATGGCCGCGATTGTGATTTTCACCCAATGCGGAGTTCACAAATGGAGGCAAAATTTTTCCGAAATTTTTGTTCGTGAACCGATTTGGTCATGAACTGAGGCGTTCAAGGTACCACTGTATATAATAACCTGTTTTGTACACTGAGATCACATGGACACGACACTATGTATTTTTGAACACTGTGTGTGCTTTACGCCCAGATGATACTTCAGGAGAACAGTCTTGGTCCCCTTCATCCCTTAGGTAGATACAGCATTGGCAACTGAAGGTCATAGGCTCACCAACATGCACATTTCACTGATCCTTTAAATTAATAGCTGCATTCCTTTATAATAGCATTAACAATAAGTGGCCCCCTGCTGATCTAGCCGTTTTTGCTATTTTCAAAAAATAATCCTCTCAGAGAGGAGCTAACTGGGTGACTGAGCCAGTAACAGACACTCAGCCCAACCTACCTCACAGGGTTGTTATGTGGATCAGATTGAGAGGAGGAAGAGAATTACATGAGCTGCCTTGAGTTCCTGGAAAGGTAAAAAAGGCAGGATATAAATATAATATACATAATAGTTAAAGTTCCAACAACAGTCTTAAGAGTTGTGAAGAATAGTCTAAAGTTTTAACCTACTTTCTTTAGAAATAAGTCTAAGTCAATATAACATAGATTAAATATACTTAGACTGGAATGCTAAATTGTTCCTGCATCTTCAGTCAATTGAGGCAAGTAGCTCAGGCAGCAGTTCCTAAGGCTTCATTTGCGTGAGGGATTGATGTTCCCTTTGACTGTCCTAACCTGGTGAATCGAGTATTAATTAGAGGAAACTGAGCAAAGGATCTGTGGTGAGGCAGAAATTTATGTTATAGTGCTTGCTCTGAAATTCAAGATTTCTGCAATGCAGAGAAAATTATATAGTATCCGACCAAGCTTCTATGTTGCAGCTGCTTTTACACTTGTACAGTAATAAAAAAAAAAAATCCCCACAGAAAGTTCCTTATGCACACAGCCCTCCTGCAGAATGGTTTGTGGTACTTTCTAAACTTGATTACACAAGAATAATGTTCAGCAACTGAATGGAATGAGACAAGTCACATTATCAAACATAGTTGGTTATGTGAAAGCTGTTTTAGGAGCTCTTTTGGCTGAGGAGTGACATAAAAATACTTTATATAAATAACTATATTACAAGAAAATAATATAGGCCTCCTTCCCATTTCAAATACTGCTGGCTAGCTTTTTTGGGTCTCTTTACACAACTACTTGGCCATGCTGATATTCAGTTCATATTGTGAACAAATAGTTGCACAGAAGCCTAACGCTTCTGAGAGAAGTGAACCATTATTTTGTTGACACAGGGGAAATATTTATTTCCCTTAACAGTTTCTTTTGTGAGCTAAAATGTTTGAGGCTGCAGCCCTAAACTTCCAACTTGTAATCTTTTTTATTCACACACACACACACACATATGAAGTATACAACTTAATAATGGCTTTCTTTGTTGGGAGCATTAGGCTTCTGCTCTGATTCTCATCCAACCATACTTACAGCAAAACCTGCCTAGTTTCAATCACATAATTTCTGAGCCATTTCCTGCACCTTTCAACATCACATTATTCCATGTCTGAGCTAGGGCAACTTTGAACTGTACATAATTTTCAAGATACGGCTGCATTATTGAGTTATATACAGTTTTCTTCTGTATTTTGTCTTCCTCTGCTAGGAGATAGAGGGGAAGCTTTTACTTTGCTTTATAACAGAAAGTAGTACTCATGTATTTTAAGAATGCTCTCTTCAGTTCCTCCCTAGCAGGGGTGGTCAGACTTGATCAATGGAAAAGCCCCATAGAGTAAATGGCAGTTGTTTGAGAGCCTCAAGTGGGCGCCCGCAGGCAGTGGCGGCAGGTGGCAGGCAGTAAATGGGCGCCCGTGGGTGCTCCAGGTGGTAAGCAGTGAGCCACAAAATAAACTCGAAGAGCAGCATGTGGCCACCGGTTTGGCCACCCCTGCTCTATAACACCTTTCCTGAGTGGGCAAACTCAAGGCCATAGCATGTACAGGCAGTCCTTCAGTTACAAATGTCTGAGTTACGAACAATCTGTACTTATAAATAAACTGCCATAAAGCCTATTAATTAAAAAATACTTCAGAAAATCGCTATTACCATACAGAGGAAATGAAAGGGTGGAGTGGGAGGGTCACCATACAGGAAGCAAAAGGGAGAGGAGGCGGCCTCCAACACGTGGCTACCTACCCTACCCATCTGGAAAGGAAAATCTATCTGGCATTTCCTTCTTCTGAAGTGGAGGCACTGACAAGTTTGGAGTGGGGGGAGGGCTAGAGATATTTGCATTTTTTCCACTTTCACAGGCAGTGCTGTCTTAACGCATGGGCCTGATGGGCACTTGCCCATGGGCCCCATACTAATCTGTGTATGTTAACCCTTGGAAAATTGGAAAACTTCCAAACTTAACAGTAGTTGTACTTGTGGTAGGGGCCCCAGTACACTGCTTTGCCCAGGGCCCATAATGCTGTTAAGACAGCCCTGTTCACAGCGGCCCTGTACCTCTAAGCCCTGCAAATGTGACAGGGTGAATAATTGTGATCCAACTTATATACAAATTCAACTTAAGGATGAATGTCTGTTTATCAGGAAAGAAAGTCGTTCATTACTCGGGGACTGCCTGTAGTCACATGGTTAGCCTAATATGCAGGCTTAAAACAAAAAGCCTTTTAGTCTTTTTATTTTCTTAAAAAGAAAAAGTCTTTTCTTAAAAAAGAAAGCCCAGCACAGGTCACCTAACATAGATTGGGACTCTGGCATGAGAGTTAAAGAACTAAAGAACCCTGTCTTTAATCCTTTGACCCATGCTATGTACCTGAACCAGGAGCTACTGCATCTGCTTTTTACACAGAGAAAAAGTTCTCATTTCAAATGGCAGGTGCATGGTATGTGATACAGATCTGGGCCATAATGGGGGTCAAAGAATTTTTTTAAATGCTTAACTTCCTCCCCCCCCCCACCACTACTCATGTCAAAGTTCAGATCTGGTTCAAGCCTCCTGCTTGCTTTTTTATGCCCTCATGCTTGAAATAAGTACATGGCAAGTGTCAAATCTAACTTGACCCTAATTCAGAGCTTAGTAATAAATAAAGTCCCTCTTCTCCACCATCTGCTGAGATTGCTTTGAAGTAAACATCCTTTAAATGTTCGTTTCCCCTTTATGAGATAGCTTGGTATAACACATTATTTTGTATACAGAACATCAACTGGTTTAGAAACACTAGAAATAACTTTGATAAGGAACTGACAGGAAAACTTGGAACTGATCTTATTTCCACAGGTGGGAGAAAATAAATTTATGGGATATGAATAATGTTTCTGCTTGACTAACAGAGCACAAAGTTGCCTCAGAGATACTGAAAAGGTTAAGGAAATGCCCTTAAAGGTTTGGTTTCTAGTGTCAAATGGGCAAGGTGTTAGAGCGAGTGGTGGCGGGACAACTCCAAGCACTCTTGGATGAAACTGATTATCTGGACCCATTTCAGTCCGGCTTCAGACCCGGGTACGGTATTGAATCTGCCTTGGTCACCCTGTACGATGACCTGTGCAGGGAGAAGGACAGGGGGAGTGCGTCCCTGTTGGTTCTCCTGGACCTCTCAGCGGCTTTCGATACCATCGACCATGGTATCCTTCTGGATAGGCTTGCGGGACTGGAGGTCGGAGGCACTGCTTTGCAGTGGTTCCGCTCCTATCTCAATGGCCGATTCCAGAAGGTGGTGCTGGGGGACTATGGCTCTGCACCATAGCAGCTATGCCATGGAGTACCGCAGGGGTCCATTTTGTCCCCCTTGCTATTCAACATCTACATGAAACCGCTGGGAGAGGTCATCAGGAGGTGTGGGCTGCGGAATCATCAGTACGCTGACGATACCCAGCTCTACCTCTCGTTTTCCACCAATCCAGGTGAGGCAGTGGCTGTACTGAACCGGTGCCTGGCCGAGGTAATGGGCTGGATGAGGGCCAATAAACTGAAGCTCAAGCCAGACAAGACGGAGGTCCTGTTGGTAGGCGGTTCAGGCTTCGGAGAAGGTGAATTGAACCTTGTCCTGAACAGGGTTGCACTCCCTCCTAGGGATAAGGTTCGCAGCTTGGGAGTGCTCCTCGACCCGGAGCTTTCACTCAAAGCTCAGGTAACAGCGGCGAGGAGCGCTTTCCTCCAGCTTCGGCTGATTCATCAGCTGCGCCCCTATCTGGATTGCGACTGCCTCGCAACAGTGACTCATGCACTGGTGACTTCCCGTCTTGACTTCTGTAACGCGCTCTACGTGGGGCTACCCTTGAAGACGGTCCGGATACTTCAACTGGTTCAAAATAGAGCTGCCAGGCTGCTGACGGGGACTGGACGTTATGTTCACATGACTCCAGTTCTCCGTCAGCTTCACTGGCTCCCCATTGAAGTCTGGGCCCAATTCAAGGTGTTGGTGATGACCTATAAAGCCCTAAACGGCTTGGGTCCTGGTTACCTGAAGGAGCACTTACGTCCGTATATGCCCAGTCACCCCCTGAGATCAGCAGGAGAGGCCCTCCTCCGGGAGCCCTCAGTGAAGGAAATTAGGAGGGTGGTTACTCGGAGGAGGGCTTTCTCAGCGGTGGCGCCCAATCTATGGAATGCGCTCCCCAGAGAGGTCCGCCTGGCGCCGTCGTTATTTGTTTTTCGGCGCCAGGTGAAGACCTTTTTATTTAAGCAGCATTTTAAATGTTAATATCATTGAATTTTATTTGGCCAGGGCGGCTTATTTTATTCCAATGTATATATTTTAATTGTTATTGTTTTAATTTATTGTGTATTTTATTATGTTGTGAGCCGCCCCGAGGCTACGGCAAGGGGCGGCATAGAAATGTTTTAATAAATAAATAAATAAATAAATAAAATGGAACATAAAAGTGAAAAACCACCAAGAGCATCTTGAATTCAGCCAACACTAATTTAACCTCAGTGATGTTGGGACAACCCAACCTACCCAGGCTTTTTTTTCTAGTTGAATCAGAAGCTTGACCAAAATTAAAAGCTATTATCCCTCTTAGAATAGGGCATTTTTGAATGTGATTTCCCAGACCATTTAAAATTTCCAAAAGTCAATTAAAAATACAGTTCTATTACACGCTAATTTGAACCAGATGTTGATTAAAAAAATAGGGCTGCAGTTAATAATCCATAATCATGAAAAAGGCACACACTGACATGAGCAACTTATGTATAAGGGCACTATACCATTTATTTAGAATGTTTGCATGATTTCACTACATTGTTTTGCAGATGAAGAATAAGGTGCATTAATTGGTTTCATCTGGTAATTACAATTTTAAAATTTGTAATTCAGCATTAAGATGTATGACAGAGTTTAACTGTGCTTCTCTACATAAAGTATCCATCACATGAAAAAAAATTCCACTGGAATAGAACTTATGTCTGAGACTTATATATGCATTGATTTACTGTCTGAAGAGTTGTTAGCTAAATGTATAAAGTTATTGTATACAAGAGCTCACAGTTTAGTTGTGGTAGTTGTCAGCGCATTATTGCAAAACATCCCCCCTGCCTCACTATTTTTTCCAGTTTGCAAGTATGGTGAAAAGTACCAAACCCTTAATAGAAAATGTTCATGTTTGCAACTTTGCCAAGTGGCAACTTTCCACTATTTGCCTCAGAGGAAATGGGCTTAATTGTGGACCTTTTCAATGGATTCCCAAATCAGTTAATACGACTCTGTCATTTTCCATGATAGAAATGGTAGCGGTTAGGAAAAATGTCATGAGCTGGAGTTCATTCTTCATGCACTCAAAAGCCACAAACATCCCTGGGCCCCTTCCCTTCAGGAGGGGCCTTCTGAAAGCAAGCAAGCTTCCTCTCTGTGCGCCAGTCCCCTAATTGGGCTGCTCTCCTCTGCTGGCTGCTGAGTGGCGCAGGGATGCAGGTGGTGCAGTGGCTTAAACCGCTGTGCTGCTGGGCTGGTTGATCGAAAGGTCACCAGTTCGAATCTGCACAACGGGGTGAGTTCCCGTTGCTCTGTCCCAGCTCCTGCCAACCTTGCAGTTCAAAAGCATGCAAATACAAGTAGATAAAAAGGTACCACTTTGTTGGGCAGGTAGCAGCGTTCTGTGCACTTCGGTGTTTAGTCATGCCGGCCACAGGACCACAGAGATTGTCTATGGACAAATTCTGGCTCCCTGGGCTAGGAAACAGAAATGAACACCACCCCCTAGAGTCATGCATGACTGGACTTCACATCAAGGGGAGACCTTTACCTCTGCTGGCAATGTGTCATGGGGACAGGAGCCATGGCCGCCTCACCTGAATTTGAGAAATTCCTCTGTTCAAAGTTTCCCCTCTAATCTGTGCATCTTGGTTGTTTCCAGAGACTGGCTGCCCACCTGGGGAGTTGGACCTTGAGATAAGCATCTCCACTTCTCAGTGTCTCTCCGTGTCTCGGCTTGGCCCACATTCACCGGCTCCCCCCAGTTCTGCTTCACATTCTGATTTTGATTGCTTGGAAATTCAGCCAGCTGTCCTTGAAAACGAATGCCCAGAGCAGCCATCCTTCTCACTCCCAACAGCAAGGGTACACAAGCTTTTTGGTCCCAAGAGGAGACAGATTGTTAGCCAGATCTGGGCTGATGTGTGTGCACACATGCACCTTACATACACACAGTGGGTACATGTACACATAGATACTCCCCTGTATGCATACATAAAAAATATTCTCACAAACACGCCTACTTCTGCCCTACATATACAAGCTGTAAACATATTCACACACATATATAACAAGCAAGGGAAACACTGCTCTAGCCTCAGATCATCTGAATGAAGGCATCCAGTGCTTGAAGCTAATGACATAAATCCTTCCTTTACCTCTTATCTCTAGGTAGGATCCCTGTGGTTGTACAGGCTGCCCTGGGCAGTGCACCCCTGTGTTAAGGGACAACATGTCTGTGTGAAAGCTGTTAAATACATAAATAAATTTCTATACTGCCCAACAGACAAAGCTTCCTGGGCATTTTGCTTGTTTGTTTATACCTTTTATGTCCCCTTCAACTACTAGCGTCTCGGGATGGTTTTACAATAAAAGCAACACAAATGAAATGGAACACAGCATTTAATGCTTCCAGTATAATCAAGCCCATATATTCATTCCACTATAATAAAACCCAGTATAATAAAATCCTCTATAATAAAACCCAGTTCACAAAGCATATTTAAAAAACAATAAAAGATACACTGTATTAAAAATTAAAATATCATTAAAAGTTTACAATACAAAATTTAAAACCACATATTAATCAGTTTTATACATATAATAACTTTAAAAGGGGGAAAGAAAAAAATGCTCAGACCTGTTAACAGCTAGCATACCCCAGAAACTATTAGAATGCCCTGCAGTGGAGGATAGTTTTTACTTGTTACCAAAAAGATAGTAAAGTTGGTGCCAGACAGACTTCAGTGGGGAGCTTGTTCCATAACTGGGGGGCTATGATTGAAAAGGCCCTTTTCCTTGTTGCCACCAACTGAGCCTTCCTCGGAGGTAGCAGTCAGAGATGGGTCCCAGATCTGGATCATAGTGCCTGGTTATAAGAAAGCAGAAGGTCAGGAGAGAGTTCCATCAGGTGTTGTGGTCCTGGCCTGCATAAGGCACTATGAGTTAAAACCAGCACCTTGAATAGGGCTTGGAAGGATACAGGCAGCCAGTGCAAGCAGGACAGAATTGGTGTTATATGATCAGCCAAATATGATCTGGCTGCCACATTCTGCACAAGTGTAGCTTCCAAACATTCTTCAGGGGCAGCCCTACATAGATTAGATTGCAGTAATCTAGTATAGAGATTACCAGAGCATACATCACCAACATGATGTGAGACCACAGACCACCCCTCCCCCACATCCTTCCAGTCTACCTTGATGCTGTACCAAGTACTGAGATGGACAGAACTGGGAGAGGCTAACCCAGCTTCCTAGATCTCGGGTATGCATGAAAGGTCAGCCACTATCAAATCATGGATGAGGAAGTGTACCAATCTGGCATTCAAAAGCAGCATCTTGAGATTTGAAGGCTGGCTGATACGGCAACCACCAAATCTGTGGTTGGGAGCAGGGCCAGAACACAGCACAGCCGTTGATTGCCTGGTCCGCATTTTCCTTACCTGGCTAGCCCTCCACCCGGTCCCATATCTCTAACCATCACTATGCTAATTGATGCCCCCCCATCAGAAACCCCCCCACTTAGTCCCATCCCCTCCTCTGTTGCATACAGGGCCTCTGAAGAAGAGCCACCTCCCTCCAGGCACACAGAATAACAAAACTGGGGGGGGGGGGCTGCCCTTGCCCTTTCCTCTATGTGGCTCCCCACAAAGGGTCATCACCACAAGGGCATTGCTATCCCATCAAAAAAATCAGGACAGCAGAAATAGTCCTGCTGCATCTTAGCCCGGGTGGGAGCTGTTAGCAATTGACTCCCCAGTGGGCAGTCTTCCAGGCTGGCCTCTGGGCAGGACAGGCTCCCCTGGACTACACTCCCACTCTTGCTGGGAAAGTCCAGGGCTGCTGTTCAAGGCTGTATGTTATCAATGAACTGCTATCCAAAATAGATTGTTCCACCTCATCATACTCTCAGTTTGAGGCAAACTGTGTTGATAGGTAAAAATGGTTTTTTACAACCAAGCAAGCAGCCACGTGGTAACTACAGCCTATCACACAAAGAATGTTCATAAATCATGTGAATCTTTCCTCAGTAAAGAAACTGATATTTTCCAGGACTGAGACTGCAGGATTATTGCCTGCTTTCTTGCTGACTTACTCATTTGTACTCTTCTGTAAGGCTCTCCTCTATAACTATATAGATAGGGCTGCTAAAACTATATTTGATTTCCCTGCATTGCACAAGATCACAAAAGTACAACAGAAACTCCAACAATACTTTTCTGTTGCTTAGGCAGCAGAAAGCAGGTACATGTCTACATTTTTTCGGTATCCTCCTTTGAAGTACCTACATTAACCAATATACAATGAAAGCTGTATGTGTGCCTTTCATTTGAAACTGTAGTATTTCTTGCGCAGCTGAAGAAATTGTATTAATGCAGAAAGCTATTTTAAACAAACTGTTGAGAATGACAGCCCTTTGTCCAGTTATGCAATACTTGCTATCTTGTGCATACCACTGAGTGCAACTCACTTTATGCAGAAAGAAGTCCTGTTGATTTCCCACTGATTTAGTTCCAGGTTGGTTTGCTTAGGATGCCATCATTTTCATTTTTAAAAAAATGTTGATGATGAATAGAGCTAATAGTTATCTCCACTGGTTTAGCCTCAACAATTTATTTTATGTTTGTCTTCAAAGAGAAAGAGTCTAACAGTTCAAACACTAACGGATATAGTTCTAAGGAACATGGAATTAACAAAAAGATGAAGATGATAGCATTATTTATTAATGGTTCACATTTCTATTAACTTTGGTTTAGCTTTAGTATAACTTTTAGGATACTGTAGTTTAGCTTTAGTATAACTTTTTCCAAACTTTAAAAAATGAATACAATTGGGGATATGCAATTTCTTGTATATTAATTTATTAATAATAGCAGTTATTTAAGGGTTTTAAAGTTAGAATTGCAAATATAATAGGTGCTCTTGTCTTTTCTTTTCTAAAACAAAACGGTAGCCTTACATGTTTAAAGTTCATTGTTGAAATACAGAATTTCTGACATTTGACTTAGAAGAAAATCTGCAAAAAATGTATCATTAATTCACTCACTCATTCATTTCATTTCATTTATACCTCGCTGATGTACATGAATCTCCTCACAGTGCCCAGCTCAAAATGGCCCAGTGAGTTTCACAGTCAAGCAGGGATTTGAACTAGAGTCTCCCCAACATTCTAGCCACCATACCACTTCGGTTATAATGGGCTTTAGAGCATATCTGATAGTTCCTTTTTTGCCCAGTGTCCTGCAGTATAGCAACTGTAAATGTAATATTTCATCCATTAAAGTTTTAAACATTTCAGAATGAAAATTCAGAATTGAAATAAGCTTTATTTGAAACATCACAAAATATTGCTTTTTGTCCCTTTTTTGCTTCCAGACTCCTCAAGCAACAGTCTATTAAAAAGATGAATCTTGACTATTAGTAGAGATAAGTTGCCTTATGTGTAGATAAAATAATATACTACGTAGATAATCATCTACTAAAAATATCCAGTGTTCTTTCCCCTGACAGCTAATACTAAGGAATGAACCACATGTGATATAAGTGATATTGGTTGCGTTATAACTCCAGCAGAAATGGCAGACTAGTTCAGAGTTATTCCATAGGGGACAAGCTCTGTCTTGGCCAACTTCTCCATGCCAGCTTTCATATGGAAGAGGGATGTATGTACTTCTTCTCAGCAAGAGCTCAGGCTTATGGAGAAATTCCCACATTTTCTATCCTCTTGCTGCATTGGCTTATATCACAATGTGAATTAGGGCACCTGCTGAACCCTTTGGTCTTGCTCCCACTTCTTGCCTTCCTGGGATTTACTGCCAAAACTACACCACTGGAAAGAACCCTGTGTTTAGGCTGCATAGTAGAGGCACAGTAGAGGCACCTCTAACAGTTAATCAGCTTAGCCAAGTCTTTATTAAGGAGATGTTGTGGCATCCAATACACACAGAACTGAGGCTTTTGTGAGATAAGATGCAGACTAAGGTTGACACTTCTGAAACAGACATTCCATTGGTTAGGTGAAATAGAACAATCTAATGTATTATTCCATTCTTGCCCACATCCCTGTGTATCATATTTTTCTACCAACAGTAAACAGGTATACAACCATATCATATCCTGATATACTTGAACACTTTTAATAAATATTTCTAAAAGAGGAAGAGACTCTGAAGCAACAAAAGCTACAGGGCCAAACCTAGTTTCTAACACATGTTTCACTTGAGCATATTGCCATTCGACTATAGGGGGCTACTTGGAAGAGTGAAAAGTGACAGAAAATTATAATCAGCCCCCAGTAATTGAGCCAAAGTAAACAGCCACTTGTTGGGAATGAGAGGGGCAGTTGTTCTTGGCATGCATTCCCAGGTCATGCTGATATAGACTTGTCAGAGGAGGAGGCCTGGGAAACTGGGGGTGCAGACATTGAGATAATAGATGCAGAGGAGCTTCTCTAAAGGTCGCCCTCTCCAGGTGTACAGGTGGACTCTGAGAATAGCCAGGATTTACAGCTGAGGGGGCATAGGACAATAGCTCCAGGAGCCATGGCAGGAGCCCATAACACGGCATCAGCATAGAAGGGCTAGCCAACTAGAGGGTCAGCATACAGAGAAGAGGCTAGCCTGTCTCCAAGATGGCCTTCCTAGAAGAATGGACTGCTTGTGTAAGCCGTCCTGAGGCTCTTGCAAAGGACGGCATACAAATATCCCAAATAAATAAATAAATGGACTGAGACTTACTCAAAAGGAAGGTTCTTGGAAATAATTCCTAGATTCGGTTCAATGAACCGCTGTGTGCATCCTCAGAGATTCATTCTTTGTTGATTGTGCTTACTGGAAATGCATTGGTGAATAAAGAGCTTTTCGCTAGAGAGATAATCTAGCTCATGACACTTATGTATTCAAGTCCTCCATATCCTTATTTTGCCTGTGCAGAATTTGTGCTTATTTTTGTATCTGGGTTTTCCAGGATAACCCTAAGTATAATTTGACATGGGAAAATAGATCATACTGAAAATGACATGTGATCATATGCCATATCTCCTTACATTTCTCCTGCAAATGTAGGAGTTTAGGAGTTATTAATAAATAACTGCATTTATTAAAAACCAAGTGTAATCCATTTGAAGGGGGACTGTACATAAGTATTTCAGAACAGTCCTTGGAAAAGTCATAGAATTTAGAGCAGCTCAGCAGATTAGCCCAGTGGTGTATAGCAAGATCAGGGAAACTAAACTCACCCTCTTTAATTGGAAATTCCATTATTTATCTGTGATGGTTATAGAGAATTTTAAACCATTCCAAGAATTCTACTGGAAAACCAATGTTTAAGATAAATTCCAGTAAATTTTGTCAAAGGCCTTTTCAGAATCCTAAGAAACAATGGCAGCTGTATCTGTGCTATCCATAGTTAAAGCTATTCAATCTAGCTCTGATCTAAGATTATCATCTTCCTGTTGAAATTTAATAAACCCCATCCGAGACAGTCCGACTAAAGTTTTATAACTTACTGCAATCTATCAGCCAGAATTGCTATCAGAATATTAATGTTGTCATTCATTAGCAAAATAGGTCAATATTTGGTTTGATCCTTATTAGGCTTGGGGATCACAGTGATACAAGCATCATTAAGTGATCACAAGAGGGAAGCCAGTTCAAAAAAATAGTTATAGAAGCAATAAAACTTATGGAATAAGTCATTTGAAAACATTTTACACCATTCATTTGGAAACCAATTTGGCAAGGACAATTTATTAGTAGTCATACTGTTACCACTTCCTTGATTTCCTCAACACATAATGGAACCAAGAGCAACTGCTATTAGAAGGAATCTAAGCAGAGAAGACTAACATTTGGGGGAGTCTCTATTTCATGTTCCAATGATTGTACTGCACAATTCAGAGGATAATTTTAAAAATAGAAAATTTATATCTGAGGTGATGGGTGTATCTTTTTGCTCCCATCTTTAATAGCTCCCATCTTTAATAGCTGAAATAGATTTCCTGTGCTTTTGCTGATTGAAGCAATGAGTCAAAATCTTACTAGGACATTCACCATTTTCCCAATATGTCTGAGGTAAACACATTAAAGCAAATATTGGCTGCTTGACAGAATATTATTCATCTCACTCTTATTCTCATACAATTCCTAGCAAAGTTGGGGAGATAGCAACTTGGGCTATTAGACATTTCAACTTTTCACTTAAAAGTTCTTGTTGTGTAGACAATGATTCAGCCCCTTATAAATGCTTTATTAGCTTCATGTATTGTCATTAAATTCAAAATACACACATAACTTGGAAGGTATGCTTTTAAGCAATTCTGCATTAAGTGAAAGCATCTCAAGACAATAGAGACTGAGAGGTTATGGCAAATCTAAAAATTGCTGCTCCAGTCGGACTGGGACTTGGTCCAGCTTGTCTACCTTGCAGGTGTTAACTAAATGTATCAAGGATGCAGAAACCATAAAGAGGGCTAATCAGAGGCACTTAAGACGGATTGGTGAAACCACTCAATTCTCCCTCTTATCCAGGTGCAGAATTCACCCAGAATCAATCAGGCCTAATTCAGCCGCATAGGCCAGAAGTCTGACTCATCTTCATTTGCCTTTTGGAACATTTGTGTCTAGCAAAGGACCAACATTTTCATTCTTTGGTCCTTTGCTAGACACAAATGCTGTAGTCTTCAAGGATTATTTGCAAGGCTAAGACTGATTATGAGCAGAGACTTGCAAAGTCTTATCAGGAGCAACAAAAAGGGCTTCTATCAACATGTAAATAGCAAGAGGAAGTGGAGACAGGTAGTGGGACCACTTAATAAGAAAAAAGGGGATTTGGTGACTGACGTGAGGGAACAGGCACAGATGCTAAATGATTATTTTTTCTCTGTGTACTCCCCAAAGCAGGACAGAGGAGATCTACACGTGGGACCAGATGAGACCAGGGATTTAGGGGCACAGATTAGAGTCACCCCTCTAGAAGTCAAGGAGCTCTTCAGGGCACTGGGCATTACAAAGGCAGCAGGCCCTGATGTGTTACACCTGAGGGTACTTTGGGAGTAAGCGGGGGTACTCTCACACCCGATGGCCTCCATTTTTGAGGCTCATGAGTGAGCTTCCAGTGGACTGGAGGGTGGTATCAGTGGTCCCAATCTTCAAAAAGAGTAGTAGAGGGGATGTGGGGAATTACAGGTTGGTTAGTGTTACATCCATTCTAGGAAAGACGATGGCAAGGCTCATAATAGCAAGAGATCTAGTAACCCTAGATAGGGAAGGGATGTTGGTGGCCATACAACATGGCTGCCACAAAAACAGGTCCTGCCAGACAAACCTTGTGGAATTGTATGACAAGCTTTCAAGGTGGTTAGACAGAGGGAACGCGGTGGATGTGGTTTACCTGGATTTCAGCAAGGCCTTTGACAAAGTGCCCCATGATATCCTGGTTGAGAAATTGAGGAGTTTTGAGATAGACCAGTGCACTGTCCAATGAATTAGAGCATGGCTGACGGACTGAAAGCAGAGGGTAACTGTTAGTGGGGAATCATCATGATGGTGGCCAGTAATGAGTGGCATCCCCCAGGGCTCTGCCCTGGGACCAATCATGTTCAATCTTTTCATCAATGACCTGTAAGAAGGGGTGACCAGTCTGCTGATCAAATTCGCAGATGGTTCCAAAATGGGGGTAGTAGCCACAACTGACGAGCAGGTACTCTGGATCCAGAAGGATCTAGACAGACTATGGAAGTGGGCAGGGGACAACAGGATGGCATTCAGTGTGGATAAGTGCAAGGTCTTGCACTTGGGGCATTAGGAATGAGTGTCATAAGTACAGGTTAGGGGACAAGTGGCTGGAGAGCAACACTTGTGATCTTGGAGTACTGGTCGACTGGAGACTAAATATGAGTCAGCAGTGTGACGTGGTGGTCAAGAGGGTGAACACAACCCTTGGATGCATGAGAGGTATTACTGCCCCATCGGTGAGGGTGTTCAAGGATAGGCTGGACATGCAAATGGTAGGCATGTCATTAGCAGAGCTGGCTGGAACCGGGGGTCAGACTAGGTGGCCTGGGAGACCCCTTCTGACTGACTCTGTTTCTATGTTTCATTAAAATCCCCACAAACAGTCAGATAAGGATAACCAATATCAACTGGTTTGCTGAAATGTACATAGAACGTGGTAGGTGAATCATTATTAAGTCCATATATGTTAATCAGTGCTGTTAGTTTCCTAACCAAAATTTCCCAACCAAAATGAAAAGGCAACCATCTGGATCAGGAATAGTTTGTTGAACTGAGAACAGAAGTCTTTAGTAAATTAATATTGCCATTCATGTCAACTGCCTGTTATCTAAGCCTTTCCAGCTCCATCGGTTTTCAAGAGGTGAATATCTACAGTAAAAAGGCTTGTATCAGTATTACACTCTTTTCTTAGAAAAAATATTCTTCTGCTTTTTTGTATTCCATAGTCTTTGATATTCCATGAATTCAAGTTAAACATGGAAAAAAGGGAAAATATATTGTTGGCCACTTCACACATGCAACTTTTACCAATTTTTCCGGGAGCACTTAAATTAAACTGATGTTTTGACATCTATATTAAATGTAATGCATTTCAGTTGAAAACCTGCAAATGTAGCTTCAAATTAGCAGCACATGTATAAAACATGACATATATGAAATAAGAAAAATGGAAAAAGCCAAAACAAAAAAAAATCAAAAATTAAAATTAAAAGAAACAATAATGCTCATACAACCCACATACTGTCTACATCCTTCAGAAAAAGGGGAAAAACCTGGAAAGAAAAGTGTATTCCCTGTGTAATTAAATTCAAGGGGTTTTTTAATCATTCAAGCTGTCTTTGTCTTTTTTCAAACTCTCTTTCCACAAATGCAGGAGTGGAATTTTGCTTGACAGGATAAATCTTTAACAAACAGCCTAGAATGGCATGCTTGCAAAAGGATCAAGATTCATAGAAGACTCAGTATTACCATCATGTGGCCTCAACTTCAAATTAGCTTTGAGCCAAACAATCCTGAAATACATGGATAACTCCCAAGGGGGGAAACATTGGGAGTCTCCCAGTGTCAGCCTCTTCTTCACATGCCTGACTGTGACCTTGACCCACAGTAGAATTCACTGGAGTGTGCACCACTTTCAGAGTTCATCAGAGTGCAAGATAATTATTTACAGCCAACGCAGATGCATTTCTGAATCCAGTTGCTTTTCATGTTTTGTTTCTATCTGCTTATAAAAACCAGGATATGACACTCCTTTTTTTCTTTTTGGGTTGTTAGAGGCATTTATAGCGACATCTTCAAAATGAAAGCAGTAGACCTGTGTTTGATTGGGAAAGTTGGAATTGAGCAGATACGATGAATAGCCTATAGAGACCTTGTGTTCTTACAACGTAACTCTCCACAGACTTCCTTTAACCTTCCCTTAAGTAAACAACTATTTTACATAATGGCAGTTCTGCACTTACTTCTGGAAAGTATGCCAAATGCTAATCTCCGGCAAAGCTTTTACAAATAGGATGTGGATTTTATTGCTTGTAAAAACAGTTATCACTGGTACCCCCAAAATCAAATCACTATAACTATCCTTTTGTCTGCCTCTGAAACCAGTTCTTCCCACAGTTCCTCTCCATGTTAGCATCAACTCCCCAGCCATGGTAACACTGCAAAGTCAAAGTTCCATTGCCAAGGGAAACTGAATTTCACACTGATCCATGTAAGATCCGAGACGTGGCATGAAGGCCACTGGTGCTGATGTAGAGTATGAAGCTGACTCTAATGAAGGATGAAGCTTATGAAAGATGACACATATCAAAGCACTAGATAAGGTATCAGGTATACAGGGACAAATGTAGGATACAATTCATAAGGAAGTAAGGAAAGATTCAGATTGCCTGTTTCTCTCATATCTTCTTGAGCCCTGGTATTAGGGACTAACAGTTTGGGATGTGGGTAGCAGCCTGACTGGTCATGCTGTGCAGTCTTGGTATTCAGCTTCTAGCACAGAGGTTCTCAGCTTTCTTCAGTTAATATAAGAATCCTTATTCTAGGTAGCATCTGATAGAAAGGACAGATGAAGGTCAGGGAATTTCTCTTCTCGTGGCAGCAATACCTGGTCACACAGTCTACAGGACATTTTCCTGTTTGCAGTCATTAATTGTAAGAGAAAACTTCCCACTCTCGGATTGTTAGAAACACTGATTCGTTTGAACAAGTGTTGTTGTTGTTTCGAATCAAATAGGCTGTACAATAGACTGTTCTATGCCTCAAACTATATCCTTTATAAAAGTTCATTTTGTTTTGTTTTTGTTTGTTTAGTCATGCCAGTTCCAAGATTGATGTGGCTAGTGATCCATCCTGATCTGAACTGTCACTGACTAAAGTAATGTACCCTTTATAGATACTCCATTTCTGTTTAAAATTTTCTGTTTTGCAGTAGCAAGGTTTTTTCCCTGAGAATACGCCTCTGTAGGCATGGCAAACATACAAGAGTAAACCTAAAACATAATTATGTATTATTTGCTAGCTTTACTTTTCTGATTTCCTGCTCTCCACTTTCACCTCCCCCGCCAACCTCCACTGCAGATAATGGTGTATTGGATTAGCCTGCCTTGCAGCTGCATCAGATCCCGGTCGATTTATTGACTCTGTCAGAGATGCTAGTACAGTAATTGTTACAAGAACAGAATGGAAAGCAAGAGCATGTCCACATTTAAAAAAGATTCAAATGATGTTTTTGTTCTTCCTTTGCCTTTCCTTTACCTTTCTCCCCATTCTTTGGCTTTTGATATGTTTACACAGCAGAGAACACTTCACTTAAGTTAATCAGCTCCTTCCTACATTATTAATTATAACACTTAGGGTGCTGCGTGATGACAAGCGTATTATTGAAAGCATTGATCACCCCCCTACTGGAGTAGAGGTGGGGGCTTGTATTTTCCCTGTCCTGTCCTTATTTCATGACTAGTTAAGAGTCTCTTTAAACACATTTCTTTTATATACAAAGGTCTATCAATATGAATCAATCTAGATGGTGGAGAAAATAGTGAACTTGAAAAAAATTGGCACCGATGGGAGTGGGCCCTTATTTGGTAGACCAATACCCACACCTACGTATGCAGAATTGCAACAGGACAAGGCAGAGCTTGCACCTATAATGGTGCATTGGTCACCTGCTCTTCATAAATGGAAAATACATACTCATGACTGGAATGCATATTCATATTTCACTGGAAAAATTGACCATATGTCAGGAAGGAACCCAAGGGCCTTCAGAGTTTGTTTCATTTTTATACCACCCAACAGCCCAAGGTTCTCTGGGCGGTTAACAAAGATTAAAAATTGAAATATATAAACAAAAAGGCCAAAAGCAACAGTAAGACAATAAATACAATGCATCACTAACAACAGGCCCACAGCAACTGCAATCAATCAATTGCAATCAATCAAAGACAAAGGCACAATATTGCTTCAGAAATGTTATGGGATAATCCCATATTATCCAGAGTCATTTTATCAAATTCTATTTTTATCATTAATTTTATATTTATTGAATATATAAGTACAACTTGCATTATATGATACATAAGAACAAATACAAAGTTTAATTCTCAAGGACACCTAAAAATATATTTTTCATTACGACATCCCATAAGAGCAACTATAAACTGACCCTAGGAATGTTTATTCAAAATGTATACTCCCATACTATAAACAATAGAAATGTAGCATGACTCATTCAAAAGCAAATCATATAAATGCATATGACACCTTACTCTTCCTAAGATACCCTTTCCAAAAATAGAAATTTAAGGCCCAAACTTGAAAGTTACTAAGTGCATAAATGCAAACACAGTGCTTAGTTTTTGAAGTTCAGAGAGCAGCTGTGGGTGAGGCCAATCAACTCTGAGAGTGCAGGAAAGGGAAGTTAAACACTTTTTTCTATTTTGTGGTCCCACTGAGCTTCCTTCTTAGAGCAAGTAACACCTTTAGGAGAGAATTTCATCGAGACCACGGCTATGGTGGAATGGATCTAACCCCTCCTTGTGTCATGCCCCATTCGTGATTTGCATCACACACAAATCTATTTGAACTTGAAAAACAAACGGCGTATTAATATTTCATTCATATAATTACTATCCTATGTAGTTTGGCCCTATGTCTTGCATTTTATTCAATATCTGAATGTAGAAGGATTCAAATGAGTTGAACTGAAGCTTTAAAAATGTATGTTTCAGGATATACATGACCTGTGTATTGTTCACATGTATATACAGGCAAGTACCACATTTTGGCCTTAAAATGAACTACCATGGGAATTTATAATAAAAAAAACCCCTTACATTAAAGCCTGAACTTTCACTGTCCTGAAAAGAGGAACAGAATTATTGAATAATAATAGTAATAATAATTGAGATGTTGTTGCAGTATGATTTGGAATTATTAATATCAATAGTATGGACAAATCAGTGATGTGTTCAAGTCCTTTCCTCCAAGTCTCAAGTCAAGACTCAAGTCTCTTCTCAACTATCAAGAGCCAGCTTTAACAGAAAAAAGGGAGGTGGTGTGGGGGGGATAGAAAGGTTGTAAACCCCCCTCCCCGATTATTCCATTTGCACTTCTCTCAGTGAAGCATTGAAGTTCTTTACTTGAACCATGGTTTATTTAAAGAAAGTTCTGCTGTTATTCAAATTCATCAAGATTGCAATTTAGAAAAATGATTTTCTCGACAAAATTGGCCCCCAGCCTGGCACTGTTATTCTCCCTGGATATGCTCAGGGACAGAGCAGAGGCAGGAGAAGCAGTGTTGTGCTTCCTGCCCAGGAAAGCAAAGTGTGCCAAAAAGAGCTGAAGCCTTTCCCCAATACAGGCAATCCTGGGTTACAGAGACATTCCGTTCCTGAGAACATCCTTAAGTCAAATTTGTATGTAAGTCAGATCACAAGAACAAGCCAAATGTTTGTCTCACTATATGCATATATTTTACCTTCTGATGCATGTAAAGCACTTAATAAACACTTCCATGTTCACTAAAACATCTTAAACAGAATACAGTCTTTTAATAACGATAAGATACTAGCAATAAAGTAACTACAGGTACTGAAGAGGGAAAGAAAGAAAGAGCGTGCATCTGTATGCACGTGTGGTATACAGTATTGTAAAAATCAAATAAAAGAAATAGTTCAGAACATTCCTTCAAATCAGTGTCTTATAGATTTAAGTTAGCTCACTACCATTCTTGCACAGAGTATAACAAGATCATGAATACGAAACATTTTGAGCACTTTAAAATATTTTATGTTGTTTGTTCCTTTTGTTTGCTCATTTTATGAATATATGTCTGAATTGCTCTGCTAATTTACAATAAACCATAAGAATAATAAAATGCCACAGTTCCAAACAAACCCAAACCCAAAACAAAACTGAGAAAATAATCAGAACTTTCTTACTTTCCTTTTATAAAATTGGGTATTATTTGCACTTTGGAGGATTCACTGTTAGCCACTTTGGAGGGGATCAGGCCTGCCGAAATCTACTCAGACTGGTTCTGGTTCTCCCTCTGTGTGTGCAGTCACTTCAGCATCATTTCCCCATCTGTAGTACGGGCATGCGGGCACTAGTCTAGTCCCCCTTAGCATTTGCCCTCGCAACCAGGCCCTCAGCTGCTACAAGGCCATTTACGCTGAGAAAAAGGAAATGGCTGTGCAAACAACCCCTGGAGCCTACTTCCAGAAAGCCTACTTCCAGAACAACCCTGCCCCCCCTCCAGCCCCACAATCAGACCCTGACTCTCCAGTGTCATCACTGGTTAATGTTAGGCTTAATGTCACCTCATGGATTATGAAGTTATGAATAAAAACAGGATTTCAGGCTTTAAAACAACAACAGAGGTAACTATGCTTTCTTAAAAGAGTAAAACTAGTTCTTCAGAGAGCTTTCAGGGAAGGGCAGATGCCAACATCAACAGCTATTTTAGCTTCATCAGTTGCAAGATCCAAGCAATCTTTATGAAGGTTGCCTATGCCCTGCGAAGTAAAGCATTCTGAACAAAATTGCCCTTCATAATTATTGAAATATGTTGGTCATGAACTGCAAACTGTTTCAGTGACCAAAAGGCAAGTTAAACAATTGGTAAACTCTGAATCATCTTGAAAATAGCTCTACTGCATCCCATCCATTCATAATTATGACCAACAGATTGTTTTTTTAATTGTTATATTGTTATTATTTATGTATTTATGTACTTTGTATCCTGTTGTGAGCCGCCCTGAGGCTTCGTTGCGATGGGGGCGGCATAAAAATGTTTTAAATAAATAAATATCTCTGGTGAAAAGACATGAAGATTGCTTTAAAATTTAGGTTCCACTGTGAAGTCAGTGCTATTAGCTTCCATAAAAACAGTTAGTTCATTTTCAGAATGAATTCTTTCTTTTTTAAAGAAAAAAATCAATGCTTATATCCTTCTCAAAAATAAATGTTCAAAGCAAACTGAGTAACTTTCATCTTTCACAGTGCAGTAAGGACAAAGGTCAAAATACCCATTTTCCTGGCAGGCAATAACCGCAAGTGTAGTTATAGTCTAAAACCATGCTTGTAAAAATAGCATTGTGGCACACCATATTTATTATGTTTCAAGGATTCCAAAACCCTTTACCTCAGTTAACAAGTAACATGCAGGGTGTTGCTCCACACCCCCAGCAACTGTTCTAAGACCAAAAATAACTTTGGAACCCTCAAGTTAGCCAGCTGATTACAAGTTCAGTTTGCTTAGATGAAGTTTGTGGGAAGTGGAAGGAACCGTGTGTGCCTGAATTTCATTTAACTGCACAGTCAACTGCTTAAGTTGCAGAATTTTAATGGGACTTAAGTTTGTCTAATTTCTCTTAGTCCCCAGTGTCTGCCATACAGCATTCACTTTCTAGTGCTCCTGTGCCATTTAGTAAAATAGGACTCGAGTGTGTGCTGGATTGCAGCCAATCGGTGGGATTGTGATAAACCCCAGTCATCTGGGAGAGGCCAGGTCACTTCTTACAGGCTCAGTCTTGTAACCAGCTGATGTGTCCACAGGTCCCTACACAAGCATCTGATTGAAATACAATAATGAGTTGCATTTTAGTTGTGAGAGTTGAAGATTAATAAAGGCTGGATCTGTGTTTGTTAATTCTTTTAAAGAACCAGATTCTGACAAAGCATGATTATTATTGAATGTATTATTATATGTGATATCATTATTACAGTTGTTAATCAGTTACCTCATTATACTACATAGTATTAGATCAAGCACTAATAAGTAGTCCCACATTATACTTGTAATAATTTTGAAAGCGCCAACAGTGTATGCATCATAATATATTACAGGGCAATGTAACTAGTATTGTAATATATATGAATTATTTATTGGGATAGTTGGGATTCTAACCCCTTGAGAAAAAATCTTTTAAACCTAACCATCAATTCTACAGCATGGCAGTGGTAAGAATAAGGTGGATGAGCCCCACTTCTGGGAAGGTCGGAGATAGCCTTATATCCACTGAATTCCCTAGGTCTGCCCTCTCGCCTATGCCAGGCTGGAATGGCATACGTGTGAAACCAACAGAAAGGAAAACTGAAAAGCCAGAACTACCTGTGATGAAGAAAGGCATGTCTGCCCCACTGGAAGCTGGTGGCCCCTGTGTCAGTAGGGTAGCACAGCCATTCTCAGCTTTAATCTGAACTTTTAAAGAACTCTTCATTGTGCTGGATCCTATTTCCCAAATAGGTTCAGCACCATGAATAACTCATTTAAAGTTGAAACCAGAACCTGGAAAGGATACTCTCTGCCACTGACATCACAGCCGCCAGTCTCTGTGGTCTGTTAGCCCCACAACCTGCCCTACCTAGCACAAGCCAACTGGGCTTTAAAAGCAGCAGACAATAGCCTTCTCCCCTTAGCTTTGTTCTTCATAATTATAATCCTGTACATGCTTATAATTCAGTAGGACTTCTGAATAAATATTGATTGGCTTTCAGATAATAAAGACAATAAATAACTAGAAATACAAAATATTTGAAAAGGCAAGCAACAATAAAAATGCATCAAACACTTCTTTCTAACCAAAGGAGCAAAGACACATGCATCTTTGCATGGCCTGCAGTCTCTGTTTAATTCAGGAACAGATTTTATGAAAATTGTTAATTGTTCCCAGTAGGTGCGCTGAGAAAAACGATGACTAGTAAGTTGCTACTTAGAAAAATTTCCTTCTTTTGGCTCATGAAAAATAGTAGGAACTTCAGAAATGGTACCTGTTGTGACACACAAACCCATCATCTAAAAAAGAGCCTAGATTGATTTCTTCACCTGTCTGTTTAATAGAATAAGTAGTCATTACATTCAGTTTAAGTGAAAAAAATTTCTAAGAGTTTTTTTTTAATGTGACAGTTGTAATTATAACCAGCTGTGTCTTTATGTTTCTTCATTCAAAGTTTGTTGTGATGGCGAATTGCTCCTTTCTTTCATGGATTTGTATGGAAGATTCTCCAGATCCTGCTCCTCAATATTGTCTACACTTTTCATCTTGTGGCAGAATTTTCCATTCACAGTGCCCTTTGTTAACCAAGGAGACCTGTGGGGGACTCTTACGGCCATTTCTGTTGGGCCAGAAGGTTACCTCCATGTAATATGAGACAGGGCTTCATTCAGTTCAGAAAGCCCCACATATTGCTGCTGACTAGAGAAACCTAAGGTGGCAGCGGGTGAATGCTGGATCCAGAAATGTTGGATCCAGAAAGACTGAACCAAGTGTTTGGCCTTGGTCCAGCTCAAAGCAATGAAAGAAAGTAAAAGTTTGTTTTGCTATCAAAGGGAATTATACTGCAATTCTGCCTTATTGCATATATGTTCAAGATTATTTAACGTAAGCCCATAATAAAATGTAGTAACTTGTTCAAAGCCAGAAATGTAGTTAAAGTGCTAGATTTCTCTCCCTTGCTGTCAGTATGAAAATGGGACTACTTACACAGTGCTACATTAAATTATTTTAAAATTTATGTTTATTTTTGTCGCAGCTACAGAATTATGCAGGCTACAGGTATCATCATAGAATATAAAACAATATTTTGAACCATAGAGAGCATCTACCTCATTTCCATGCTTCAGTTAGTCTATTTTATTAAAACCCTTTTGTTCCAAATCAAGGACAATCACAATTTAACGTTACTACAGCCTTTTCTTGACGGATTCTCTGATAAATTTTCCTTTTTCATCTTGTTAATTTCACTTTATCAGTCCCTTACCTTAGTTATATCCACCATTTCCTTATATTGTTATCCACCAAGCACTGCTGATGGCTTTGTAAGTCTCTTAGCCTCAGTGCAGACATAACGCTGAACAAGGGTTGGGAGGTTGGGAAGCTTGTCCCAGAACTGTGCTGCTCGCTTACACAAATTACCCCTCTTCTCCAAACCTTGGTGTGATCTTATGTGTGCCTATCAAACCAGGTTTATTTACTATTTACTATTTATTTGGACTATTTGTATATTTTATTTCAGCAAAAGAAAAATTCCCATAGTTGACATACAAAATGTGAGAATCGAATTAAACTTTCTAAAACATCATCGTAAGTTTGGCTAGAGATTCATCTTTGAATCTCAGGTTTCATGAGATGAAGCAACCATGGAAATTGCAGGACTTTGGCTATCCAAAGATGCATAGGTTTGCATGTTTGTTATTGTCTTAGCAGGTTGTATGCTGCCCTAATGGCTTTTTTTTTTTAGTAAATAAGGTGTATATGTTGTTGGTGTCAGTGTTGTCGTCACCACCACCGCTGCTGTTGCTCCTGATAATTTGCCACACCTGTAGTGGCCACAAGTGAATAACTCCCTGCCCTGGACGTGTCTAGCGGAACAGTGGTTTCAGTTAAAATATATGCTGCTGTTTAATGTATCCAAGCAAAGGTTAAATCAAGTGAAGGTGCAAGCAAATTGATTTTTGCTAGGGTAACAATGTGATGCATGGAACTGCCTAGAGGGAGTAGAAGAGATTGAGAGGAAAATAACTGACGAAAGTGAGCGCTGTGCCAGTCTTTTAGCCCTGGGGTGCCATGCACCTCCAAACCTGCCATGGAGCCTAAGCAGATTATAATTTTACCATGTGAGTATGTCTTTCCAACTTTGGTGGGTTTGTTGGTTTGTGTGTGTGTGTTTTTGGCATTTTTGTTCTGTTTTTGAAATAGGGGAACCAACCCAAATTGCAGTCACACTTGAGTGGCTGGGTTGAACTTTCCACAGTGCAACTTTCCCACTAAAGTTAGTTTGGGGTTCTTGTGTGTGCTATGTTGCTACTTTCAGCTGGTTCTTGTATTTAATGACTTCTGGGTTTGTTTTTTATATTCAGTGAGTTGATTTAGCAACTATTTCATTGGAGGTGAAAATCTGGGCAAAAAAATTATTGAATACATAAATTCTCAGCATAGTAATATTTGGCCCTGAAATTGCCATTTACTTATGGGTCATTACTTATGGGTCATTTACTGCAAAGGCAATTCTGGGAGCAATGTGCCACCATTCTACCTTCTGGGAGCAAAAAACAACTCAGGAAGAGTGGGACTTTGGGCAGTAAACAATGCAGTAGGAAGGGTCAGCCTTCCCTCTATGCAGGCACTGATATCATACTGATCATCTCCCCTTTGTCCTTCATGGTTGCTATTTCTAGAAAGAAAGCCGGGGGTGTGGGGGGGGGGAGCTGGGAGATAAGTTTGAATTCAGGACTATAAAGTGTTTTCTGTCAGTTTTCTCACTGTTGCCAAACTTGGTTTTAGGTACATAGAACAACTTCATCAAACTGGCATATAATGCTTATACTTACTACAAGTGCGTAATGCTTCCACTTAAGCTCCTTCTATTGACTTTGTTTTCTGCTCTTTATTTTTGGAATACTGTTGGGAAATTTGAAAAAGTGAACTCTTACAAAATACAATTATTCACTAAAAGACCTGGAATGGCATACTTGATGCCTCTTGCTCATGGAGCTCAACATGACAGCACTTATTTGAAAATCTCACAAGAAGAGCCATTTCACACTTACACAGAAGTTTTTCAACTAGGGGTTGAAGTCAGTCATGGTATCTTGATAAAAGTATCTACAGGGATTCACAAGCACATGGGACAGAAGAACAAGTGTCTGTTTTATAGTTTCCATGTGTCACCATAGTTTCCCTGATTGTCTGAATCTGGCATTATGGTTTCTGTGGTCCTAGTATGAGGCTATCACAGAGTCCCCTGGAAAGAACACTTGCTGATCCAGGAGCTGCTCAGATCACCCACTGTGGGATTGCATTTCATGGTATCCCATTGCATGGTGGCTAATGGGATCCATGCCAGCAGCAGGAGAAATGAGTAAGGAGGGTGGAAACCACTTCAGTGCAGAAACAAATTAAGTATCTATCAGGTACATCCAGGCAAAAAAACATGCATCATGGACACCCATCATGGGTTGCTTGTTGTGACATGTGAACCCAGTCACTGTGTATGTTCTCTGCTAACACCAAGTCACCCCTGTGAATAGGCTATGCAGCATGGGTTGTTTGCTAGACAGATGATCGGGCTTCCCATGGATTGTTCTGTAGGCTTCTCAAGTCAATTTGCTTGGATATTGGAACTGTCAAAGGGAGGAGAAGTGGATTAGGTAATGTAGGAAATTTCCAATATGAAGTTGCCTGTCGGCTACTTTTGTGCATACTTGCAGCGGACCAGGGAAGAAATGGGGAAAAGGAAGGACCCTGTAGTGCATTCAGAAGCATCAAAAATGGGGGAAAGAACCCAAAGGACTGAGTGCACTGAAAAGAGGAGAGAATGGCAAAGTGATTCTCTCAGTTTTAAGTGCTAAACTTAAGTGTGCCCCATCTTATCTCTTTACCTTGCCTCCAGCTGCAGCAGAAAGGGGAGATATTAGAACTCCCTGCTTTCATAGCACTAAAATTAACCCTGAAACAGTGACTAAATGGAACAAAGTGACTGGTACCCCCTTGGGGTGATGGTATAAGTACCACTGGTTTACTTCATCCTATTCTGCAACTTTAAGGGTCTTTTAACATATGAAAATCTGTCAGTTTTTCTGCAGCTATTTTGGACTAGGAAATAATTGGAGGGGACATTTGCACAAATGTAGTGGCCGTAAAATTTTTATACCTGCATTAACTGGTCCATTACTGCAGGTATATAAATTTCTTCTCCATTTGCTTCCCAGCCCCACCTTTGCACAAATTTTCCATGCATTCATTTCCAACTATTAAATGTGTGAATTTTCCCTGTCCCCAGAAATTTTGCAAATTGGCCATTGAGAATTGAAATGCAAAACATCACTTATATTTTTTTTATATTTTAATTGTATCTATTTTACAGTAGATAAGAAATAGTTAGAAATCTGACCCTCAGAGAAGGCAGTGCCACCTTCAGTGCCACCAGCATCAAAACACGGTCACACAAAGAGAAGCCACTGCAGGCCACAGTATTTGCTCAACTATTCCTGCACAGTGTGTGTGTGTTTACTATCACTTCCAATTAAATCTACATTGCACCACATCAATATTGTCTTGGGAATAACACTGTACCTTTCCTTCAGTGAAGGTGATAACCTTTATTCTGCTGCTTCTACAGCAAAACTGCTGATTCCCACAAAATTCTAGATTTTTGCAGCAATGTGTATTTTGCAAACTGCTGTCCCTTCTCTAATGCTTTCAACCCTCCTTAGGTCCCCCAAAATGTGCTTGAATTGGAGTACCTCTCATGGATTGGGAGCTAAAGAGAGAAAGGCAGCTTTCTGATATGATGTCCTTCTGTATTTAGCAGTAATTTTTTTAAAAAAATCAATTGCTGTATTTTACAAATTTAAATAATTTACTATTCTTAAGATGCATAGAAAGATTAAATTCTGTTGAGCTGTCTCAGGAGCTCAGCCTGTGCTTCAAACTGAATAAAACTGCAAGTACAATCTTGAGAGCTTGCTAACAAAGGATTTTGCAAAAGCAACAAAAGTAGAAAATGAAATGAGGAACAAAGAGAGTTAGACCATGGTGAAAGTGCACACTTGCTGTTATAGCACTGAGACTGTTAGAATAAATTATGTTCCTTTTAAAACATAATAATACTTTAACTGCAATGCTATACAAATATTTTAAGAATATATTGTTCTTCCTTATACCCTTCTTTTCTCTCTGCTTCAGTTATGTGGAAACTTTTAATACTGCTGCTTGAAACTTATGCCTCTGGGTCTCAAATGCCTGAGAAAGCACTGCAGGCTGTAACTGCAGAACATTCCTTTGGTGGGCCCTGGAAACAGAGCAAGCTCGCACAAGAGAAGTTCAGAGAGATCACATGTAAATGAAGACTGGCTCTAGGCTCCCAAGGAGCATTTTATTTGGTTTATATCTGAACTTGAACTTTTAAAAGCATTCCAGTGGAACTGGACATAAAGCATTGCTGGGTGCAGCAGGAAGCCATTTCGCTCTGAGGACAGACTTGTTGCAAAAGTAGGGCTAACCAAGCAGAGAAAAAGGTGTCATTTTATCTCAGACTTCCACAAAACATGTAAAGTGTAATGGAGATACACATTTCCTGACACTAGGAGACAGGTGACAGACCTATGTCAGAGGAAGTGCCTTTGGCCAGTGTTTCCATGCTTGTTTCCCCTTAGTTTGCACTTAGTTTTAAAGACCACGCAGGCATGCTAGCTGAACAAAAGTATGAGGCCTTTTATTTGGTTCAAGTCAGTCTTGGTTACAAAGGAAAAGTAATATCCAAAATGTGTTTAATTGCTCGTTGTGCAAGCCAGACTGGGCAAACTCCAGGTCTCTGGTTCTTAAACGCATGCTTAGGAAATGACCTGGTCTCTGTCATATCCACAGCCTCAGCCTCCTGTATGGTGATTGGCACTCACAGGAGGGCTTTGCATATCCAGTGGCATACATAGGAGTGGTACTTTTCTTTTACCCTTTTCTAAATGATCCTGTATATTCCAGCTTTTCACCAAATTAGAATTTGCCATTAAGCATAAAGGCAGAATGGACCAACAAAAAGCACTGTCCTAGCATGTTCTTCCCCATGCAATCTGCCATGCACCTACACCAAATCTCTGTGTAAGTTGCCAATTAAGAAACTAATGCCTTTATAAAAGGATGCCTGAAGGGGACAGCATAGGATGAGGTGGCTAGATGGAGTCACTGAAGCAGTCGGCATGAGCTTAGGTGGACTCCGGGGGATGGTGGAGGACAGGAAGGCCTGGGGGAATGTTGTCCATGGGGCCGCGATGGGTCTGGTGTGACTTTGCGACTAGCAACAACAACAACAAAGGGTGCCATCCAGTATTCTGCTTTGGTACATTCTTAGTTCTAATATTTAGAAGGTTGAGTGAACCCATATTTTATAAGTGTTTTAGAGTAGCCAACAAATACATGGAGGCAAAGCATTTGTATTCCAGTATGAAAGCCTCAAGTGTAGCAGCAAAATAGCAAGCAACACTTTGGAAGTCCCTGAAAGATTTCATCTTGCTTTCCACTTAATCCCTTTGCTGTACTTCAGTTCTCAAGTAACTTTCATTCCATGGACTTACTTTAATGGGTGCAATCTATTTTTCATGAAAAAGCAGGAAATAAGCTGTCTTTCGTGAAGAAAAAAAAAGATTTACAAAATGTAATCATTGTTGAAATATTCCCTTTGAACTAGCTTGTCCGCAGGGGTGTCTGGCTCCCAATATCCCCATTTCGTTAGAACACCCTTACTAGTTCCTTGAGTAGATCAGGTACACTGGTGGTTCACTTCTTTGATGTCTTGAATGAATGAAAGAGAAGCATAATAAAAGGGAGCTGTTGATCAAGCATAAAATACTCTTTAAGCTGACAGAATGGCAGAGTTAACACATCCTAAGCTGCTTTTAGTTTTCCCCCTTTTCCTCACATTTTCCTGTGCTTTGTGTACAGTGGGGGTTGTATTTTTTAGAAGTCTCTGATCTATGTAGTATGCCAGTCGTATAACAAAACCAGAATGGGATTGTTTCTTTCTCTTGTTTGCTTGACTACTTCCCCCCTCCTTCTCCGCTAGAAAAATCTGAGGTTTACTATTTCTGCGGCAAGCTTTGAATGTGTGACTTGAAAGTTTAGGACATTAATTTAAAGTAAACTTAACAATAAATACAACTGTTAATTCTGTTCTTAAGACATATGATTTTCTCCTAGAAGGAATTACAATAATATAACATTAATTTCCTAAAAATACTGTCAGGTTATTTTCTTTGTAGACAAAAGAAGGTGAAAGCTTTCTTTCTAATTTAGATCATATATTTCTATACATAATTTAAACATATTCAAAATAGTAACCTGTCTTTCTTGCTTGGATTACATTTCAGGGCTTTCCTAATGATGGTTCTATACCACATTATTTTCAGACTAAATGTGACTATGTTACAGTTCAACCAACCTTTAAGCTCATTCTTCATATTTCACAGACAAGGAATCATTTGGAATTATGTTTTGTACATGGGCATAGGAAATGTCTTGGATTAGGCAGTAGATTTGTTTAGTGTTCAAATGCCTAAAACCAGTAATATGTATGGCTACATGAGAATTTTTGTGTGAGGTTTTTAAAGAACACTTTTTGAGCATAAGAGATGGAAAGAATGAGTCAAAGCAAAAAACTTCGGGCTTTTTCATCATGAGATTCAGTCTAAACTGGTTGTAACTGAAGCAAATTTGTTAGTCCCAGAAGAGGCTTGATATAAATAACAATGCAATATTAGGTTGAAGATAGATTTAATTCACTGAATGTGCTGTGAGCTGAGCTCTTTGTGTCTTGTCCCCCACTTTGCTTCTTTGCCCTTTCTTCCTTCTCCTCCTGCTCCAGCAGGGAAAGAAAGTGCCCCTTAGTGGGTGCCTGAAACAGGAATCTGTTGCTCTGCTGTTGTTGAAGACACCCAGCACTTGGTTTCCCTAGCAGAGGAGAGGGAGTGGAGAAGGCAGCTTTAGCAACCGGGAAAAGAACCAAGCAGGAAGGAGCAAAAGTAGCAGTCAGTTCTGTTGGCTGCTGAGTGCAAGCATTAATACAAAAATAGAGCTCACTTTGCATTCTCATTGCAGCATGCCCTTTTGCAAACAGAAGTCCTGCTATAAGTTATGACATGTAATTCAGCATAATTACACTGTGATTGATATATCAGTGGTTATCAGGGACTTTTAAAATGTTCTTAAAGAACATCAGTACTTATGGCCCCAAGACAGCATCTGGAAGGTATAGCATCCTTTGGATTCCCAGATCCAATACTGGAAAAGAACATGGCCTTGGAGTTGGGAGTCTGCTGGAACTGCCTTCCTCCCTTTATAACCAGCATGGAAGAAACTCCTTTGGCTGCATGTCTGAGGTTGTAAGACAAACCTTGGAGAAGGAGTACAAAGGCAGGGTGGGGAAGACCATGGAGTGCCAGGATACAACATATCCTGGCAGTGTCCAGCTTTCTTTGTTTCCCATCTCAAGTACCTCAGCTAGACAACCAAAATTGGCCATCTACATGACAAGAATTGCAGGGAGGTAAACACTAACTCTATGCTCCTCCCACCCTGCATAGGATACCAGTAGTTCTCCAAGTCTGGAAGCTTATGGACATCCCTGTTGGACTACACCCCTTGACATGCCTTGGTAGGCGTATCATGAGCGGAGCCCGCTGGAGCAAGGGGTCAGACTAGATGGCCCAGGAGACCCCTTCTGTTTCTATTGGTATCTACTTAAGATTAAGTCCCATTAAGTTCAGTGTGGCTTGCTCCTGGTTAAACAGGTTTAGGAATACAGCTTTTTAAGGCTGTAATCCTATACCTATATACCAGAAACCAACCTCACTGAACTTAATGAAATTTCTGATTAGGCATTGACAGGATTGCAATGTAAAGCTTGAACATGTGCAAGAATATCTGCGGGAGGGAACCCTCCGTGAAGGAAATTAGGAGGGTGAGTACTCGGAGGAGGGCTTTCTCTGCGGTGGCGCCCAATCTATGGAATGCGCTCCCCAGAGAGGTCCACCTGGCGCCGTCGTTATTGTTTTTCGGCACCAGGCGAAGACCTTTTTATTCAAATGTCATTTTAACTGTTAATAGTGTTTATTTATTTTATTCTTTGGCCAGGGTGACTTAATTTATACTGTTAATTTATATTATTTTAACAAAGTTTATTTATGTTTGTGAGCCGCCCCGAGGCTTCATCGAATGGGGCGGCATAGAAATTTTCTAAATAAATAAATAGGCATTTGGGTTTTGCTGTGCATTTCTCTTCTTTCTTGTAACCTAAAAGATTGCCCCTATCATATGTTACATAATTATTACCATCAAATAATAAATATAGTAGCAATAGCTTTCCATTGTTAAGACATGACCCAGTCAAACTAATGAGTTTTAGTTCAACCATGTCAAAAAAGATGAAATAATGAAAAGGCCTAGAAAAAATCCCTATGAAAAATGAACTTATAACTAAAGAAGGAGGCTTGTACCACTTCCTAAAAGATTTTATTAATTGCTTTCCTTTAAAGATAAAACATCAACAAGTAATTCTTATGCAAACTCTGTTAATAAGTGCTTGGTCCCGTGGTGTTGAACTTTCTTTCATATGTTTTCCCTATTATTTATAGGTAGGCAGGAAAATCCTATTCTATGTCCTTTATGAGCTTCACTGAAATGAATAGAAGATATGCTGTGTCTTCATTTCAGCAGGCTTGAGATCTTCACTGCAAGGTCACTGCAGTTTCCTCATTGCCATGATGATGCTATAAGATTGTGGAATGTGGTAGCTCTGAGTTTTCTATAAAGAGGAAGAGAAAATTTCCTACTTTGTGAAACCATATGGATTTTCAATGTAGGGCTTGTTATTTTGAAAGTATTATATCCCTCAATGTGTCAGGGTTTTCTTAGCTACTAGCAATCCTTAGCCCATGGATATCTGTTGCATCCAATACCCTAGTCAAACTGGTGCCTTCCATATGTTATAGACTACAGGATCTATAATATTTGGCTAAAATGTCTGAAAGATATGAACTTGCCTAACCTTGTAATAAGAGATTCCACTTTTCTTCATTTGTTTTCATAAAATGTGGCAGGGGGGGGGGGGGAGTCTGTAGGTTCATAGATCCTGTTATTGACATTGGAGTCCCAAGAGGTTGCAGTAACTTGAAGTACCTTGAAAAAGCTTCAGCTGGTTCACCAGTGGTGCTTTTTCCTAGGAAGTGCTAGTTGGCCACATCAGTACAGGTGCTAGTAACCTCAGAACTGGATTACTGCAATGCACTGCAGGTGGGGCTGTAAGTCTGGGCTAGAAGCCAGAGTTAGCACACAATGCAGCAGCTCAACTGTTGTCAGAAGCTACTTCTTATCCACAGGAAACTCATTTGCTGAGAGAATGTACTTGCTGCCCATTAGCTGCTTTTAATACTGGTGTATAAATCCCTAAACAACTTGAGACCAGGATATCTAAAAGAGTGCCCCTCCTTACCAACCTGCTTGGTTCCTGAGGACATCAGATAGCATATTCCTTCTGGGTCCAGTTGGAGTTACCTGGAGAAGAGCCTGTAGCATAACAGCTCCGTTTCTGCTCTGGAGGTCAGTTAGGTGCCATCATTGTATCATTTTCAGCACTTGCTGAAAACATTTTTATTTCCAGAAGCCTTCCTGATCTGACCAGCCTCACTTTTATTGATATTTATTTATTTTTAAATTTTAGGCCTCTGAATAGCCCTTTAAGGAACATTACTGGTTTGGGTTTTCAACACACTGTTTTATTTGTTTAATTATTTATTGTTCATTGGTCTGGAATCTCCATACTAGAATGTGGGGCAGTATATTAATCTTGAAAATAAGGAAAGAACATAAGTCTAGACTTTTGGATATTGCAGAATTTATAAGCCTAATTAGGGGTATTGCAACAAATCCAACTGAGTATTTTATCTATGCCATTTTCATATTTTTTGTAATACTACAATGCACAATTCTTCATTTTGGGGAGATACCAAATATGTATGTATCCATCTATATGCACTATGTATTGATTCAAAAATGTCTTTCCTTCCTAGTTTGAAGGGCAACCTTATGGTATGAAATGGGACTTGTTCCCAGGGAACTTTGTATGGGCTTGCAGTCTTAGTCTCCTGGGACAACTTTTGAAACAAAGTAATATTACCAAAAAATAATATCATCAGTCATGGTATCCTCTCAGGTCAGCTTCATGGTACACCATACTCCAGTAGCTCTGTTCCTCCCTCTGGGGCTGTTCCTCCCCATGGAGGATGGTGTTGGGGAATACAATCCCATGGCACATGTGGGATGCCATGAGGCACTGTAAGACCAGTGCTGCCTACTAAGGTATTAATGGGCAGGGTTCCTGACTTGCATTAAGAAAGTGTAGATTCAGCCATGAAGTTCTAAGGATTATCTTAGGCTGGTCTTTCAGCCTTGCATGCATCACAAAGTTGTGAGGCAAAACTGGGGATGGTGGAGGTGATCAAAGCCTTCTAGGTCATCCAGCTCCTTGAAGATAAGGCAAGACAAATTCAGTAAATAAACAGAAGTAATAATAATAAGCATAAATAATAAGTATAAGTAATAAGAAACTAAAGGCCTAGATCATAAATGCATGAGAAAAGATCACATCTACCTTATGGAGTTTGTCAGAGGACAGTAAAAATGTGTTAATGTCCTTAAATAACCCATTTTGCTTTGAGAAGCAAGCCAGCTTGTCACACCCAGTTCTGGATTCCACACCAACAGCCTCCTTCCCATACTGAACTTTGCCCTTGAGGACTTTAACTTTTCTACATTTGAGGAGGAGAAACAGATTCTCATAATCTACAGTTACAACTTTCATTTGTTTTGTATTTTATTATTTAGGGAAATGAATTGTGCTGGGTTTGAACTGAGATGGGTTAGGTTTGTAACAGAACAGAAAGTTTCAGAGCCAAATTTAAAAGACATATTGTAAAGACAATTTTGATACCCATTTGGCTTAGTTCTGCATTGATACAACAGTCAAAATTTGTACTAAATAATAAATATTCATCTTCTGTTTGAAAAATTCTTAAGTTCACAATTGGGGCTTTTTTATATGTTGTTTGAATTAACAAAGCCCCCCCCCCCAGCATTCAAGATAGAGTGACATTCTCAAAGCAATGTAATTGCCATTTCAGACATCCTGTTTAGAATTCAGTCAAGTAGATATTGTTTATGGTTCATAAAACCTTACTACTGTGAGGATTTTAGGATACTGGTGGTATAGAGTCTCAACTTTCATTGTGCTGTAAATTAGGGAGGGGGGAGTGCGATAATACTCCTCCGAGAACATTAAAACAGAGCTCAGCAATGGTTAAATGGAATTTTATAAGCACATTCAGTGTGGAACTGTTTTGCATTACATGAGTTGAATACCTTGGAGATGACACACATCTGCAGGCACTTTATTAAATCCTTAGTCAGCACTTTTCAACCTGATGAGATTACTTCTTCATTTGACTGGAGAAAGGAAAGTGAAGATCTTGTACTGGACTGCAGAATTCTTTTTGATGTTTCACCTTGAGCACTTCTGAAAGGGCAGTGAAATCCTTTTGCAAACAGTACAGAATTGTAATAGTGCCAGGTGCAGGGAACCAAAATGTCTGTTTGCTGGCTAGCCCAGTAAGTGATCTTAGGGTGTCTGGTGCTGCAGAAGTTCTGAGGCAAGGCAGATGGATGCCAACCTTATCAATTCCTTCCATAGAAGACTGCAAGCAGACTATAAGCAATCATGAACAGCTTTCTGACTGGGAATACCTTGCATGCTGAAAGTTACTTCACTTCATTGATAGATCTGTGAATCATGGATGATACGTGCACAGATTTGCTGCTGAATCTGAAGCGTATAGTTAAATATAGCCATTTATTTATATAATCCTCTGCCTCTTCTTTTTATCCACACAATAATCCTTGAGGCAGATGAGGGTGTGAGTGGCAGGAAGCCATGCAGTAAGGTTCGTGGTTGAGTGGGCACTAGAGCCCAAATCTCCCAGGGCCAAGTCCAGTACTCCTTACCTACTAAGCCACAGTAGCACTACTGCAGATATCATGGTGGTATCATTACATATGAAGTCTTTTTCCCAGTGAGGCATTCCATGTTTTAATCTATGTTCTGCATCCAATAAATCATGTCAGTGGCATGCATTTTTGGAGGTGTTCGCCAGGCATTTTACCATTTATAAAATGCTGTAATAGAATGTCATGTTATGGAAAGCATCTTTGATGGGCAGTCAAATGCATATGATCCAGCATTTCTGAAAGCTAGCTTTAAAGTGTTCAGCTTAGGAAAGGGTTAACTCAGTTTTCCATCAAGTCAAGCACGATTGGTGCCTGTAGGAGTCATATTGACACCCCCCCCCCCCCGGTGCAGGGAAACTCTACTCCTTTATTGACATGTTGCCGTGAAAAACACGATAGCACTCTGTCTGCAAATCGTTGCTAAAATCATCTTTAAAAAAAAAAGAAAGTTTGAAAGCCTTAAGTCTTAGACAAAGGCACAAGAGCTGCAGTGCGCAGTTCAAAACTCCCGAGTCAGCAACTTCTATTGATTAAAAACTAACCTTTAAAGTAACTCTCAGAGTGTGTGGTTAGCATTTAAATTTAAACATGTCATGAGTTGATTTGTGTTACTGAATACCAACTCTGAAGGAGTTACATTCACATCAGATTTTTTTTCGTAATTCCCTTAAGCAGCTAAAGTATTTCATGAAATGTCAGTAGGGCAGGAGAGTGGGAGAAAGGTGTTTGTGGGGAGAGGGTGCGACTGGCGTGAGTCTTGTAAGTTTTCTTTCCCATGCAAATATCAACTCCCCTACCCTCAAGTAAAAAAGAAAAGTGTGGGGAGTGCAACACAATAATTAGCCCTTTGTCTAACTTTCCCAAGTGCCAGAGAGAAGCTGATTAATTAAATATACAACAGCATTGGGTTTTGGAGTGGGGGTCTTGCTTGCTGGGTAGGCCATAAATTAGGCTGAATAAATACTTCAATGTGTTTGCAGTGGCCTGCTACGTCAGAGCCACTGGAAGGTTGGTGGGAGGAGAGCAGAGTGTTTCTTGCTAATGATAGTCACGTCTGGGTCTGTCTGGTTGCTCGTAGCAACCAGACATGATGTAACACCAGGATGAACTTGAACTTGGGGGACTTGAAAAGGGAACAATAGACCAGAGCAATCAATAAAGCCTATTTCAGTGAAGGATTACAGAGCTGCTCTGGGGTAACCTTGTCTGCACAGCACACATTGAATAGTAAGATGGGTTGAAGAAATCCCCCCCCTTTTTTTGAGAGGAGTGCAGAAGCACTGCAGATCCTGCAGATCTTATTTTTTAAAACCTATGCAGTGAGTAGCACAGGAAAAAAGTGGCATGGAGAAGTGCACCCCCTGCTGCCCGAAATGTGTACTGAGAATTATGAAACGAAATACTGAAGACCAGCCGCATTCCAAAAGCATGCAAATAGTCTCACACTTTTGCTGCAGCTTCCTAAGTGACACAGGCTACCTTTGTGTCCAAGCAGCCTGAATCAAAATGCTGCATTACATCTGAGGCAACTGCTAAAAACAAAAGCATTGTAAAATTTTTAAGGCTTCTAAAATAATATTAGGGCAGGATCCTATTAAATAAAAAGGCCTACAACACCCAGCATGCTCCAGCAAGCAGTGCTCCCAGAGGCATGCTGGAAATTGTAGGCCTTTTTTTCCAGTCTCAACTTGCATAGGATTTTGCATAATTGTGTTGGATTGACAATATTTACCAACGTGTTGACAGGTAGTGATTATATAGCATATTACAACAGGAAGATGAAGATTTTCTCCAAGTTAAAACCTTTGGCCTCTGCTAGTTGCTCACTGGATCTTGATTTTAAACATTGATACCAGTATGAAATAGTGTGCTGCAGTGCCAGAGCTGTGTTTTCCACTGACAGGAAAACACAGCATCAGGAAAACACCCACCATCCAAGCACTTATACATGGGTGCAACATGCTTCAGGCTGCCCTCTACAAGCACTGACTTGAGAGTAAATTAACCTGGCATGAGTCTAACTTAAGCTAGCAGAGGTATTTAGGCTTGTAGGGTTAGCATATGTCCATTCAGAATGATGCAATATGCAACTGATGGAAACAGCAATACAGCAAATGCAGTATATCTTGCTTTACATAATGGTACCTTTTTATGAGACTCAGTCCTTACTAATCCAATCAGTAGTACCTGTGCTAAAATAATGATTTCATGCTCTCTAACATCCAGGTGAACCTTTTCACAAAGGTGACATAATAAAAGCTATTTCATTGTGACCAGCCTAAATCTGAATTAGACAATCCACAGACAAAAGTCTGCAGAAGTGCATACACACAGACAGACACACATCATGTTTATAAAAGACCAAAGAACTAGCCAGTGGGTAGAAAAAGGAAACAAGGCATCTGAATTGACTCTGTTTCTCCTGCCAACTTATTTTTGAATAAAGCAATATTTATTGAGCTAAAATCCATGTCATACTGCCAAAGGGAAAATCATGTAATCTTCAAACAAGCAAGAGCTTTGTTTTTCTTCATAATAGGCAATTTAAATATTAATCATATCTAGTGTTTGGTGTAAGCACATTTTGTCTGGAAATAATGGGGACAGTAAAAGCCCCACTTTTCATCACTGTTACCTACTGGGAACTATTACCTGTTTTGAAGAGTATAAGCCACTTTGTCCTAAAATGCAAGAGTGTAAGCGTAGCATATTTTGCCACTGTTGGTGTGCCACTGTCCAAAGTAAAACAAAGAAGACAGCAATTATTGGTGAGCATTATTGAAGTGGGATAGCACAAGACTTTTTTTGTGTAGAGGTTGTTACATTGAGTTGCATGCACAGTCTAGCCCACCTCACACAATCACAGTAAGGACTGAATGCAAAGACTTTCATGAGGCTCAGCCTGAAGTCTGGAGGGTGAGAGCAACAGAAAGGGCCTTGTTGACAGTGTCCCTCATTTGTGGAAAGTTTTCCCAAAAGGAGCTCAAATGTTGCCCTCTAGAATGTCTTCACAGCTCCAAGCTAAGCCATTTTTATTCTTATATGATATTTCAAGACCATATTAACAACCCTGTATTAGCAGTCCCCGTTGATGCCAGTTATTGGTTTTCATGTGTTTTATCATTAGTGAATGGGGTTGAGCTCTTTTATGGGATTAACAGATTTTTAAATTTTATTTTATGCTTATATTTGTTTCAGCTCTTATATGTGGTGTTTGGATTTCATTGGTATATTCTTATTGTTTTAATGTAATTTTTTAGTGTTTGATCTTGTATGTCACTTAGGCAATTGTAGTCATAAAACTACTAATAAGTATAGCACATACAACACAAAACAATACAAATGTGCATTTATATAGAAGAATTTTGACAGCCTTTACACAGGGGTGATGTTTGAATCGAGATCCTGAAGATGGTGCCTGAACAACGTAAACATATGCAAATATTTTCATGTGCAATTAAGCACATCACGCTATTCAGCAGTATTTGTGCACTGGAAAAGAGCAAGGTATTATTTTAAAGTAGCAAGTGTTCAGAAATAGCGGCTAGACTTACTTTTGTTGAATATTGTTTCTGCTCTCACATTCATGCATTCGGTGGCCTTTCAGTATCACTTTCTGAAAAAAATCAGCAGGATTTATTCTGAAACAGTTGAGACTGAAACTTATTCTGTACCTGTTAAGAATAAAGCAATCAACTCTTTTCCAGAGGAGCACCTCAGTCTGCCATGATAGATGCCTGTGTTCATCACATTACATTTAATGTTGACTGATTTTATTTCCTCGTTTAATTACTGAACCAACCTGAGGGCTGATCTGCAATATTTCAGGCAGTAGGGTGGTCCTGGACACTGAGCTATCATGAAAGGAAAACCACCGTGCCAGGAGCCCTGCCTTGCCCGGCGCCTTTGCATTCTGCGGGGGCAGGCGAGTCCTGCCAGCCCTGCAACACATTCTTCCACTGCATGGGCAGTGGGGAGAAGGATATGTGGTCTACCTTAGTGATATGGACACCTTCTTGTGATGGGGGACAGGGGCTGTATTTTACAAGATTTGCCATTTTACAACCTGTATTTTACAACCAATTTGCCATTTTAGCAAACTAGGCTTTTTATAATTTTAGGAGCGTTCATATCACTCTTTAAACTTCTCCTATGCATTTTGGTAGAAAAAGCACCCAAACAAACAGGGTAGACAAAAGCATTTGTGCAGCCTTTCTCACATCTTGGTAAAGCCCTCTGGAGTATCCCACAGTGTTTGGACACTTATGAATGGAATCCAGGGGTGCAGTTTAATTGTGGGAAATGTTATAGGTAAACTTTGCTAAGCAGCAGCCTTCTAATTACTAAAGCTAGGGTGGTCATAATGGATTTAGTTCGTGTATAACATGTTATAACCTTTGTAGGCTTTGCCAACTTTTGTGACGCTACAAATTTTTTTCCCATGGATGGCAAAGAGCTGCAAGACACAGCTTCTTGTGCTTCTGCTTTACTGCCTCTCCTGAACAGCTTACACCTCTTTTTTAAAGCAAGGTGGGGGGGGGGATCTTGTTTATTTAAGTGACAATTCCATCTGAATGGCTGCTTGTACTTACACAAATTCACACCCATTAAGTCTGTGCAAAAATTTGTATATTTCCTGCATGCAGCTAAAAGCAGGAGGTGGGAAGGCACAGTGCGATCTGATTCTGTTGATCTAGCACATTGGCACAAATGTAGAAATGATTCATGGCCTATTCATAGATTTCCTTGTACATAGGTTCCAAATATGTATAAAGACTTCTGCTATGCTTGCCACAGATACTGAAAGTTCTTTCCTTTCTCTTTTTATTTCCTTCTTGCAGTCCTGGTACCTGGGATAAAACTCACAGCTTCCTACCATCCACCAGACAGACCACCTGACCCCTTCCCAACTCTGTAACGTGGAAGCAGCAGCAACACAGTGCAGTTACTTCGCCTATGTGGAAGGGGAGAGGAACAGATACTGACAGCAAACAACTCCTCATATTCAGAAATGGCAAACGTTATGGTTTATTGACAAAGACCATAACATTGTAGACAGGGAGGGGGATTTTTGTTTTTAAAAAAGAACACCTTAGTGACCGATGTAATTTCTCATATGGTGCTGGAAAAGTTTGGTCTTCATTCTTTTTGAAGTGTTTCAGTTGGTAGTGTAAGCATTAGGGACGCTGGGTTGCAGAGCTAGCCTGCCGGCTACTTACTGACTTGCTGTTATAACCCTTTCCATACAGCGCCTAACTGTTTTACAGTAATTTCACTGATTTGTTTTCCATTAAAGTGTGAGACCTCTTGAGAGATCATTCACACACACACACATGATAACTTTTGTAGTAGCTGAATTCTGCAATATAGAACTTACAGGACAGACATAGGGCATGTTTTTCTGTAACATATCAGGTTTTTTTTTAATTTTACAGTCAGCAGTTATATATGTCACATGAATCATAAGAGCATTATCAACAGGTTGATTTTCACTCAAGTTGCAGAGAAATTTAAAACATCAACCTACTGCTGTTTGCGCAAAAAGAAAAAAAGGTTTAAATGCTGCACTTACATAAAACACTTTTGATGATTTTCAACAATGACATAAAATTCACATGGAAATGGGGAAGTTGGTCTGTTTTGATAGAAACTGACAGGAATCAATCAAAACAATCAAATTTTGAATTGAAAAAAGTGCAATTTCATTGGATAGCTAAATATCTTTGTAAGATAGAGATTGTTGAAAATTCTATTTTTGTTTTCCAAGTCCTACCACCCCAGGACTCTAAACTATTGGGGTAAAAACAGCCTTGCAAGAAAAAAGGGGGAGCTATTTTTGCTTTTTATGTTTTTTATTGTTAAACTTGTATCCCTTTAAAACTGAAGGAAACTTAAAAAAAAACACTAAATTTAATGGTGCTTTTACCACAATATGTTATCTACATTAAATGCTAAGTAATCATTTTCTGTTATCAAAGCACATAATTAAAATTAAATCATAATATCTGTTAATTTTATAAGCTAAAAGTCTCTATAATAGATTATGTCAATTCTGACAAATTGTATGTGTTTCCAGCAATATAAGGTATATCACTTCTCAAAACATCTTGGCCACAACCCGACACAGAGGTAGGCATGCCTAAGCCCACTGCAACGTCTGGCTTTAAGCACGCCTCACCTAATATTGGATCGTGGCCCTTGAGAAAATAAGCGAGAGCTGTCCAGAAAGTAAAACGCCTTTGTATCCCTGAACTGGCATTTTTTTTCTGGACTGCAAAGGCAATTATACAAAAGCAAAAAGTTGATTCTACATCTTATGCCAGTTCAAAGCAAGGGCACTTGCTGAAAAAAGGAAGTTTGGACCCCAAATGTCCTGTATCTTATGTACAAAAAAAGAAAAAAAGAAAAAAAGAAAAATAGCAAAAAAATGCAAGTGATTTTTTTTCTATCAGACAGCGGAGCACCCCTTTGCTTCCCATGCAACTTGAAGAAGGTTTGCTATATTATACATATATATACGTTCTGGTTGGCAATCTAGCTAATCAGAGAAAGTCTCTGCATGTTCTAGTGTTAGTAACTAATTTTTATATAGTTAATGTAGGGTAAAGTAGAGTGCATTAAGACACAATATTGTAATCCCTAATCCAGGCACTTGCCTTTAAACTATGTTTGTTCGGCCCTTCAGAAGGGTTTCTACTACTGTCCTATACAATCAAGTAAACTGAATTTCTTGGGAAGACACTTTGCTCCTCATCTTTTCCCTAAAACTAATTTTTTTTGTTTTGTTTTCTTGATTTGCACGAAACAAAAAAAAATTCCATATCAATGTGCCTTGCCCTGGATAGCGATTATTTGTGGAATTGTTGCACATGTTCCTATATTGAAAGGGGTTTTTTTCCCTCGTCAAGCATTTGGAGACACTTTTTTGTAAATGTGACTTTTATGTCAGCCATTGTCAGTTTCAGCATCTTAGAATTAAGTAGAATGTTAGTGGTTCCACAGAGAGGGGTAGTGTTTTCTTGTCCTGTATGGTCAGTGGCAGTGCTATTCTAAGATCTGTAGATGCTAGATTATCAGTATTTTTGATGTTGCTGCATTTTACATTTTATTTGGCGTCTTCCTTTTGTTTTTTTTGTTTTTTGTTTTTTTCCCAGATATATGAAAATATGCAATACCTGCTTATATCATGTAGAAGAAAAGCTTAGCAATTCTTAATTTTTCTTTAACTTTTTTTTTATTTGACCAAAGTCAGTGCTGCACTTGACGCAGTGTGTTTTAGGTGTTTGTCTTTGTACTTTTTTTTTTTTTTTGGTGATTTTTGAATGCACACGCAGGAAGGGCTCTTCTTAGAGAAGCAGTCAAACTGTGAAGCACTAAGCTGAACCCTGCTTCAAGCAATTTTTGTTTTACAACTGTTCCTTTCACAAGCAAGCCTTAAAAAAACCTCCCTTTTTCTTCAGATCCCACACCCATTTTTATTAGCAGATTGCAATCAAGCCACATTCAATAAAAAGTATATAATGCCCATTTTTATATGCACGTTTTTAAACTTCCAAGTTCTGAAAATTGTTTACTGGTTATTCTCTATTTAAGGAAAATGTTTTGGATTTTCATATATGTCAAATAAGTGGTTGAGTAGTCATTTGCTCTGTTGTATTGTGTGATTGTTAGTATTATGGTATCACATCCACTAGCCAGCATCCTTTGCCTTCCCTATAGCACTTAGCAGGGCATTACCTTATTAAGACATATGTGCACTAAAAAATAAAAAACAAAAAAATTAGCAGCTTTCAGTGCTTCACAGTGAAGGGGAAAAAAAGCCTAGACAAACATTTTGTCAGAACCTTGCTATAAGCCAAGGTATTACCAGTAAATTGGTTGTATATACAACAAAATTGCACCCTTTTTTAAAAAAATAAAATAAAGCAAACTAAGCAATAGTTTGGGCAGTTAGTTGTTTTTAGTGAGCATGTCGTAGTCATGGCCGCAAAGAGAGAGAATCAAAGCTGCCCACTCAGAAGCGATGTAATTTGTATGTTGTATAGTTTTATTGATCACACTGATTTATTCTACCCTATTTTATAATGCAGGACTTTTGTAATGTTGTTTAAATGAGGAAAATTTCTGTCAAATTAGCTTAGTGGAATTTCTGATTGTTCGTTATAAAGGCAGCATTCATAGAATTGCTTTTTTTCCTTTGGGAACTGGATTTAAGTTAAAAACTTTCCTGTTTCCTTTTTGTATGTATTTAAATACAGTTATTTTTTTCTTCTCTCAATAGTATAGCATATTCCTATGCTTGAGAAGTATAGGCTACTGAAGAACCATTGTAAATGGACATTGCAGATATGCTGTATTTTTGAAGGTGTTTTATCATATTAAGTTTGAAGATGGTAAAGTTAGGGAATTCTGATCAGAATTGCATAAAACAATTGTTTTAAAGGCTTTAAATGTTAGGTAGGCGGTCAAGGGTGTTTACCAACAGGGGTTGTAAAGTATTAAATACACTAAATTAAATTTTGGTTCTTCTTATGATCATGCAGAAACACGGCAGTTCAGATCTGTTCAGGTGTGGAGAGCAAACAGAGTTTTATTCCTCAAACTAGAGCAAAGACTGGAGATGTGAGGGGAGACAACTGCATGGGGTGTGCAGTCTACAAAAGAGAAATAATGCTGGGTCACACTTCAGAATCAGATTCGCATGTGCATTGCCCATTTCAGAATTGTTTTTTATACTTTGCTCAGACAACTTTGTTTTCTGATTCTTTCTTCTGAAATGCCAGACTCACAACACCAACTTCTGCTACCTTCTCTCCTCCTCAAAAACAGTACTCTTCGTGAATTGATCGCTCTAGTAAATTGTCATACTCTTGACCCCTTTTCAAAATAGGACTTTAGCTTGTTGTCATTCTGCACACCCCTGCAATACTGTATTTATTCATCTTATTTTGCCTATTTTTAGAAATGGTAGGCTAATGTCAGTCACGGCGATCTCTCCCACTTCTTAACGGTGAACAGAAAAGGAATAGAATGTTTTTTCTTCCTTCTCCACACTATTCAGTTAGCCCACAGGAATATGCAAAAACCCTCTACCTAGTTTTCTTTCACTATTTCTTCTTTGTTCCATATATTTTGCAGCTTTGTAGTAACAGTGTTAAAATTTACTGTACACAAACATTAAAACACAAGACAACCCAGACACATGGCATAAAACAGGTTTTTCCCTTGTATTTTTTAAAGAATGTCACTTCATCTTATACTTTGCATTGTGTCTCTGGAAATATCTTTTTTTTCCATGATTTTACTTTGGTAGAAGGCCTCCATAGAACAAACAGTGCAAGCCACAACCAGCATGAAAATGTAAGGAGAGCTTCAATGGCACCTAAAGGAAACTCATCTCTCATGAGTTCTACTGGGGGAGATCTCATGAACTGAACTCTGCCTACCAGGCAAGGTTTCCATCAAATTAAGCTTACAAAGCTAATTTTGTCTTGAAGTCAATGCATGTATTACTGTTTGACAGTAAAACCCGGATATGCCACCATCAAGTCCAAGGCTGTGCAATAGTCTAATTAGTATCGAGTACATTTCCCTTTTATTTTTTCCAATAAAAAAGCAGTGGGATGAAAATTGCTTTGATATATAGCAGGTAACATTGAAGCTATTCCATAGCACTTAACTGTAGTGAATCCTGTGTCACCAATTCTGAAATCAATTTAATGTTTAATGCAAATCCATTACATGGTGCTATTACAGGCTGGCGAAATGATTTACAAAAATGTGACAACTTGGGCTCAATTCACTCTGCTTTCCAACAATGTAAATGCATAGCAGTGTTTATCTGCATGAGAACTATGCACTAATATAAATCTGAAAAAAAGAAATATATCAACTTTGGTATCTAGTTTCCGTTTACTTCAATCCTTGCCTTTTTGGTCATTATTATAAATGCCAGCTTTAGGACAGAAAGAAATATAAGAAAACCAGCATAATACCTGATATATTAAAAATGTAGTGCCTGTGAAATCTGTATTATATTGCTCTTCTGAAGTAAGATTTTTCTACACCAGTAGCCTTCGCTGTCTGTCAGAACCTTCTGATATAGGTGATGTAAAATAACCGTACAATATTAATGCATGCTATTCCATAATGCTTAGTGAGCTGTATGAATATTACTCAGAGTTATGTTAGTCTTTTTTTCTGACTTGGTTCTTGTCAGATAGGTTTAAAGATATTTCACTGAGAACACACTTTCTGTTTTTTTCTTTATTTGGGGTGTTTTCAGTATTTTGGAGATATACAATTAACTTAAAATTCAGTATTATTTGTGGGGGGGGGCATTCTTTATTCTTGAGGGCAGGCATGGGGTTTGAAATCAGAAATCCATGCCTGATGGTATTTTTTTTATTTTTTTTATTTTGTTCTGCTTAAAGCATCCATAAGAACTCTTAAGAGCTTATCTCAGAAGAAAAAAAATCAGACAAAGTTTCTGTGTAAAGGACAATTCTCAAACTTGAAACTGACATTGAAAGTGGTTTCTTAATGGACAGTGTTTCAACCAGGTACCCATGCTTGGCCCTTCTTCACACCAGACCTCTTCATATTAAAACAAACTTTTGAGAACCTTTACGAACCTGGCCTCTTATGGCTATTTCGTTTCGTGCACCATTGCATTTTTTTTTCAAGACTCTGTATAAACTTTGGGCCCGATTCATGAATGGTCACTAGGCATTAACATAGGATTTTGGTTTCTGTTTTTTACCCAAATTAGAAAACTAACCTTTCAAGTCCTTCAACATACTTTTCGCAAGAATTCATGACCATCACAGCACTACACGGAAGAGGATTATGACTGCATTGCATTGTAGTGCAGGGAGGCAGGGTAAGCCTTGGCCCCAAGCATAGCACTCATAATTGGAGAGGAACAAGGGGAAAGACCCAGATGATGCTAACTGGACGAGAACATGCTTAACTTCATGCTACTGAAATAAGAGGCATTTAAATGTTGAGCAAATATTATCTTGGTCACAGCCAAATCAACTACTTTGTACATAGGTTTTGCACTTAATACTTTTTCATAGTGCAAGCCAGTGTGCAATCCACATTTTCACTAGATAATCCATCTACTCAATCGTTTGTGCCTCAAATCAGTTCATTTTTTTTCAAAGGGAAGGGTAGAAATCTAGAAGAGAATAGCCCTGTTCTAGACAATTGGGGTACAAGAGGCATTCTATCTTAATGTGGTGTGGGAGAGCACAACTATGAATAGAGCAATGTGGCTGAGTGGACGGTCCCTCACCTGTACCTTCACTTTTGTTGCTGCTGTAAGAAGGCAGGAAACTGTGGTGTTGCAGTTATTTTGCAGGCTTGCAAAATATGTTTGTGGGAACATTCTGCAATAGGAATACCCACAATGAACCTGCTGTTAGCTTCTTTGCACAATTAGGCATTCACCAGCTCACTTGCTCCATTCTAACAGATACCTTGGTTTCACTTTTCAGTTTGGTGTAACAAAGCACTTGCAGAAAAATTGCTTAACTTCTGTGTTAATACCTTTTTTATGAATCGGGTCCCTTGTACCTCTAGTATCCTTGTACTGACTCTCACGATTATCATTATAGTTTTACTGTGTTCTGTGAAAATTTGCAATTGGTTGAGAATCACTGTGGGCATCCATTCTTTTTCAACTAAATCTCTACAGGTTTTTTTGAGCTGGTGTGGATTAGTTTAACTCTTGTATTCAACCATTAGTGCTACCACCCTCTCACATTACAATACGATTACTGGAAGCAAGTACTGCATTTCCTATGCAACAAAAAAGGAAAATAAAAAATTGCTAATGCTAACAGGTTTCGGTTTTCTTTAGTCTACGATGTGTATGCAAAGACCTCTGCGTATTTATAGAACTATAGACAACTGAGCCTTGGACAGCATGATTCCCAAAACTTGCTGTAGCAGGAGCACAGTGCCTTCCCCACCCTAGTGCCTTCTGATGTTTTGGACTACGTCTCCCTCCATTCCTGAACACTGGCCATGCTATCTGTAGCAGATGGAAGTCCAAAACTTTTGAAGTGCATCAGGTTGGGCAAGACTGGCTTAAGATATTATGGTATCGCAGGACACAGTCATTGGGCATGGTAGGGTAATTCTCTGCTTTCACAAGCAGGTGCAATGATACATTTTTTTCAGGGTAAGTTTCCAATGGAGCATTTGCGGCTCTTCTTCTCTGTATTTTCAATCTAGTTGTCTAATCCAGGCCCAGGGATCGCACCAATATCATTAAGAGTCATAGATCAGCTAAACTGAATGTAGTACTAACATTGCATATTTAAACCATAAATGCACCCTCATGCTGTGAGTTGGAATAGGTCAGTTTGCATGACGTAACAGCCAACAGGCTGACAGGGACACAACAGCCCGTGATCAGCTCCTTCATATGTTGCTGAATGGATTGTCTGAACTCAGACCACTTCTGCATTTAGATGCTAACCAACCCAGCAACTGGTTAACCCAGTATCAAATCTTTGATTAACCCTTGGGTTGTTTCACCCTTAAACAATCCATAACCAGGTCCAGGTTATGCACCCTATAAAGGAACCAATCAAAAAGTGCTAAATAAAAACAGAAGTGGTGTGAGTCCTGCAGGCAATGTTTCTGACCTCTTCCACTGATCCTCGACAGCTCATGGGTTGTTTGTGTTGTAGAACCAGTAAAACTAGAATCCTGCTTTTTTCAGCTAGCAGACAAATGTCAAATACCACTGAGAGTGGGACACATTGTCATCTCACCAGCCCATCTTTAATGGCACAGCTTTTCTACTTCTGACAGCCCAAAGCTGAATACAGAGGCTCCCGTTAAGCATCACATTTCCAGATGAACATGTTTTTAATCAGAGGAAATCATGAGAGAGAGAGTTTTCTGCAACATTTTACTGGACTTTGTTTTCCTGACTAAAATAGATTGCTCTCTACAATGCAATTTAAGAATTACAGGCCTCAGTCTAGCAAGCATTTACAGGAGTTGCACATGTACAACAGAGCTTTTGTTTAACTTTGTCTTAACAGTGGTTCTCCTGCTTTGCATGGCAGGTAAATGTGCTTTTTAATCTGTAAGGAGAATTGAAAGCCTTTGTGATGTGCTGTAGAACATAAAAACATAAATGTCAGTCCTGCTGGATCAAACCGAAGGCTTAGCAAGTGCAACACCACAACTGCATAACTCTGGGAACCCTCGAGCAGGAAATGAAAGCGGCAGCATTCACATCTCTGAATCTGGAGATGCCTTTCTTCTCAAAATGGAAAAGGAAGGACTTTACTTTTGATAAAGCAAAGCAAAGTCACAAATTCTTCTGGATGGGTTCTACTCCTAATGAAAGGAATGTGAGAACTCCAGTTCAGACAGCCACATGCCAGTGTGCACAAGGGTATACTGGGTGGGGCCTGCATACACCACCTAGTGCATGACTTACTTCTTTATCCTACTTTGAATAGCTGAGGGAAATGGACTGACATTCTTTTCCCATCCTGCAATCATATATGTTTCGTCACATCAGTATTAATTGGATGGGACACACTTACCCGATAAAGGCAATGACATCTTCCTAGGAGAGCTGAAGCAGACTTTGCAGAAGTATCTTAAACATAGTCTTGTCCTTAGGTACATAGGAGATTTCCTTGTACTGAGGCAGCTCATTGGTCCATCTAGCCCAGTACTGGCAGTGCTGCTGTCCAGGGTTTCAGGTAGGAGTTTTTATAGCCCTAACTGAAGATGTCAGTTCTTGTATTAATTTGCAACATTTGCAGCAGCAGTAGCAGCAACAATGGCTGGCCAGCCAAGGAAGGCTTCCTAAATAAAGATGCTTGCAGGCGGTGCCAGAAAAAACAAATTGTTGGTGCCTACCTGATTTCCAGACGCAGGCAGTTCCACAGAAATGGAGCCACTGCCCTGAAGTCCCTTCTCCTGGTGTGCGCCACGTGGGCCACAGGTCCATGCAGGACCATCAAGGCATGTCACCAGATTACCAGGCAGCTTGATAAGGGAGACAGCACTCTTTGAACATGTGAGCTTCAGCAGGCACACCATGTGCTCCACCATGCCTGCACAGCCCTCATTGTTGCAAAGCACTGCAGAAGGACATAGGGGTACGACAGAATTGGTGCACATCCAGAGAGATCAAAGAGGGAAAATGGAATTTCTGAAGCTTAATTAGTTACTTTTTTTTTTAAATCAAAACTGCCTTTCATTCTTATAGGTACCATGGTGGTATACTCATACCAAAATAAAATGCTGTCAATCACACAGTACAATATCATTCTTACCCAAATAAATATCAAAACAGTGCCGAAGCTAACAGACCAATACTTAAATGCCTGACCAAATAAGATTTTAACTAGGCACAAAAAGATGGCAGCATGTTTGCCAATCTTTTGGGAGGGCATTCCATAAGCAGGGTACCACCACAGGAAAGAATCTCCTTTGTTATAATACAGTGTACTTCTAGCAAGTGTATTCCAAGAACCTCAGCTGCAGATAAAGCATATGCAGGTTGGCATGGGTTAATGGCATCCTTCAGTATTTAGGTCTCCTGCCATCCCTGACTTTGGAGACTCCAAGTATGAATGACACATTGGGATGGCTTAGGACCAAATGATTAAAATTGGCATCATTTTCTCAAGGTCCAAGGGGAACTGTAACTCAAGAAGGCTCCCTCTACACCAGGATGTCATGGTCAAGGAATGGAGGCAGGCAGTTCCATGTTTCTGGATTCAAGGCCAGGTCTGGTTCTTTCTCATTTTGTAAGAAAGGCAGCATTAGCTCCTACCTTATCCAAAGAGACAAGGTTTGAGCCATTGCAGATCTCCCAGGGCCCTAGGTAACTACTAAGCATTTTGCCTTTATATTTCTGGTTGCAAACATTATTTCTAAAAATAGGACTTTATAGTTTAAAATGCCACATTTCAATTTTATTCTAAGAAGTAATACTTACTCAGGTCCAGAGGTGTGCAGGAAAGTTGAAATGTGAATGCATCACCATTCATCCTCATGGACAGAATGTATCTGTGTGGGCAAAGCAGTGTATTCACAAATCTATCTCCATGGTAAGGAATGGTAAAATTATTGTGCCTGGGATCATTTTTACATACACTTTGGGGTTTCTGTACCAATATGGGTTCACTGTACTGGGTCATTCTTCAGTTTTTAATAAGATACATATTTCGCAGGGGTTATCTCTACCTTCTGAAAGCAGATAATTTGTGGAGACAAAGAGCAAACAGTTCTTTGCTTCTGCTGCTGCTGCTTTGCTTTTTTCATAGAGAAGAATGAAATCCCCATGGGCGGCACCTGCTGTAACAAGGGATTGCATATCCTTTCTCATTCAGTTTGCAGTAGCTCCTCTTCTACTACTTTCTGAGCTCTGCGTTTTCTCCAACTTCAGTACACACATAAAAACCCCAAATACCGATAAAATACAAATAACTGCAGTTTGCATAAATTATGTAAATCATTTTGCATATGCTATGCTGAGCAGAGAATTTGGACAATGTGGCATGGAAGGCACACAGCCATACACCCACGACAGAGCTGAGTGATAAGGCTGCTGTTAACCAGCTATTTTTAATCAGTATCTGAGCGCCTTCCAGATTCTACTGTTGGCATCATTCAGCTGGGGTAGCCTACTTTTCATTTCACTTTTTCCATGGAAGGAAATTGTCAGTCACTGGGGAGCAGAAACAAATGCCACGGAAATAAATGTTAATATTCCCAACACAGGGAATACTCAAGCTTTTAGGCACCTGAGTTCAGTGCTGAAAGCCCGGATGAAATGACACTCCACCTTGCTTTGAACACTTGCAGTTAGAAAATGCAGATGCATATAAGCTTCATTTCATTTTTATTTACAGTCAGGAACAAAACTCTCTCTCTCTCTCTCTCTCTCTCTCTCTCTCTCTCTCTC
>NW_025335587.1:8880433-8936362 GCF_004798865.1 Varanus komodoensis
CCCCCCCCCCCCCACTGCAGACAACCATGGCTCAAATTGCAGTGGCCCAGCCAAATAAAATTAAAACCAGGAACTTGCTCAGCATTTTGTTCTATGATAAATGAACCTGGCTGAGAATCAGCAGAAGCTGTGCATTTTCCACTCTTTTCTATCAGGTAGCTTCATCCAGGCCCATATCTCTGAAAACAGAAATATGGTAACTTAGTCCTCAAATTGGCTGTCCATTGGAAAGAGTTTCCTTTTGAACTTCAAACATCAGTGGACCTTAGCATACAAGAACCCAGTCATTTTGATGTGCTGTGTGACTAAAACTACTATCTTGTTGCTAGAAACTGTTGCACAGACAATGCTCAGAGCTACAAGAAAATATAGTAGATTAGATGCCATTATATATCAAAGATATTACAACACTCTGTGTACCTGCACAAGTGGCTATACATGAGGAAACTGGAGAGGAGTGGTAACGAGCTGGGTCTGGTGTGAGCCAAACAAGACTGGGAGCTAAGGGCCTGCTCTGTTCTCTGCCTTCTGCAAAAGAGGATGGTAGGGGAATGCCTTCCCTGCTCTTTTTCTTCGCAGAATGGGAAAGAAGGCAGTCCTCTCTGCACTGTCTCAAGCAAGGAAATAGCTATGGACTCACTCTATTCCTTCTCACCAAAGAAAGTGGAAGAGCTAAGCATTCCCTCCTTTTCTTCTTTCTTCAGCGCAGACATTTCCTCGGCGATTCTGTTAGTGAAGAAGGAGGGAGAGGGTTCCAATACAGTAAAAGGTGAATGAGCCCTATTAAGCTTTGCCCACCTAGCCATTTTAACAATGCTGTGATGGTGCTCCCTCCTCACTTTTCTTTACTTCTTCACACCCATGGCATCCAGCACAGTTTACTTCTTGGGCCCTTTCCACTGAAAGTTCCCAGTTCTTCACTGTAACAGAAAGGCAGGGGTTAAAAGACAGAGTCGGCCGGCCTGGTGGGAAGAGTGGAGAAAACACAGGTGGCTCTGGCACCGAGGTCAGGCAGTGGGAGGAGAAGGGTTGAAGGCCTGAAGATTTACAAGGTCAGATACCATCTTCCCCGGGAGGGATGCCAGGGTGTAGGAAGTGGAATCATCACAATAGAACAAATGGGTTTGCAGATCTGGTACCCTGGGAAAATGGTTTAGATTTCCCGATGACCTCCTGGGGATCAAAGGGTTATGCTGGCTTGGGGAGGGAATAAAAAGAAAGCTGACGGCCAGATTGTTGCGCCTCACCTCAGAGAGAGACAGAGGACACCGAAGCCCAGGAGATCGGGACACTTACTCTGAGGAGACCGGTTTGGCACAGTGAGACAGTTCTCCGGTTTTTTAGCTCAGTGTTTGTTGTTTTACAACAACAAACTAATTTGAAAAATTACAGTTTTTCAAATTTGAAAAATTTGTTATTTGAAAAAATTACAAACTGTAATTTGTAATTACAGACTGTAATTTGAAAAAATATGAACCAATTTCTGTGTACACAGCACATTAAAAATTAATTAAAATTAAAATAATTAAAATTTAAAAAATCAATTTAAAAATGTATGCTCCTCTCCTCAGGCTGCAGCAGAAGTCCAAGATGAGGTGGGGAAGAGCGTGTCCATATTCAAGGGACACAGCTACAACACAACCAAGGCACTAAATACAGTATTTTGCATAATGCAGCTGATGACTGCAACTGGCATTTACGAAGAATGAAGCACTTAGTATTAGTGCTAATGTTTTAGTGTTAATGCCACTCTTAGTATTTGAAGCTAGTCAACCCAGAACAATTCCCACAATACACAATGGCTGTATTTGGATGCAGAGCTAATGACTACCATATTTTAGTGCAACCTTGCCAAAACAGGTACTGTCCAGATGTTGGACTACAACTTCCATTGGCCATGCTGATTTGGCATGATGGAAATTATAATCCTCGCCACTGCGCCACTTCTGAGGGAGTGGGAGCAGGAGGCCGGAGAGGCAGGTGTGGGGCGGCTCCCCCAGCTGGGAGAAGGCCGCGAGGAGGGAGGAAAGGGCTGCTTTCCGAGGTGAGGGGAGTCGAGGGATGGGGCTGTGGCTGGCCGAGCAGGGCACCTCTCGCCTCTCCCTGCTGCGGGGGGAAGCATGGCAGTCGCTCAATGGCAGCAACTTGCTCAGAGAAGGCCACAGCGGAGACACAGGAGCTGCAGCTCTGCTCCGCCTCAGCCTGTCTGCCCCAGGCATGGTGAGGCTGCTGCGGCTTGGCCGCAGCCAGGGGACATGGCTCACATAATTAAAAATAGATTTAAAAAGTTATATTTTTCTTACCTTCAATCCTTTTTTAGTGTCTTCATCTCTTTCTCTCTCTTCCACCCTCCTCTCTTCTGTTTCCCGCTCCATATTCCCTCTGTATTCAGAGCCAATGCATGCATGCTATGGGGGGGGGGGAGAGCCGGCACACGCGCAGTTGAAGGGAGCTGTTACAATTTGGTACATGCACTGGCTCTCTGCTCAGTTTCAGAGAACACTTGCGCTGGCTCAGAGCTTTTGGACTTGCTCGGAGATCGTTTTCTCCGAACAAGTCCAAAAGCTCTGAGGTGGGCCGTAGTTTGAGGACCCATGTTTTGGAGTCTGGATGGTCAAATGACCCTGAGGGGGTGAACCTCTGGAAATTGTACTGAATTGATGTGAAGCTACTACCTCATCCTTTTCTCTCTTCCCTTATTCCTGAGTAGCTGAAGTTATTTGTACTTTTTTCCTTGTGTGTATGTGTTTGTCGTAGCCTAATGAAGACTCTTTTTCCCCAAGTCTTGGGTCAACGTGTGCTGGTCCAGTACCACTTCTTTGTCAGGGGCCGGGATTAAGTCTTTTCTGGTCCCGGGGCTGTCGGAAGGTGGGGACTTTCAGCAGCATTTGGTGCTGGCAGTTTGCCTCACCGTTACATTCACAATTAGAATAGCTGTTTGTTGTGCTGTGCTTTTTTGTTTGGGGTGGTCTTGAAATTATATGTGGTCCCCTGAGGTCCATGATACTCCTGTGCCTTCCCAAACTTGGGATCCTGCAGGTGTTCTGAACTACAGTTTCTGTTACACTCCACATTGGATATGCTGGCTGAGTTCTAATCCACAAAATCTGGTGGGTGCTAAAGCTGCAGTACCAATGAGGCTGCAGTACCAATGAGGAAGGCCTTAATTTTGGGCAACACCTTCTTTTGTTGGCCAGCAAAGATTTGTATTGAGAATTAAGAGCAGTTTTTGCTCTAGTCCCAGGCCATCCTTAACAAACAGCAGCGTTCTTGCAATTTCTGACCTGTTGTGGCACTATTTGAATGTTATCTGAGCCGCTTTTGTGAGAGAAAGTAGCATTTTGGAAAATGAGTTTGTGAAGTGGTTTTGTGGTATCCTGACCCCAAAGTCTGATGATAGGGAGTATTCCTGAGAAAGATCACCCTTCCTGGTACCTGACAGGGCTTCCCATGCTCAGTGCATGACTGTCCTCCACCTGAGAAAGGAAAGGCTGCACAGCAAAGGAAATGGAATGCTTCACATCATCTGCCATCTCCACACCTTTAAGAAGAAGAGAGGTTGCTTCAGGAACTGAGCATGGTTGTTCAGGAACAGACCTCCTCCTACACACATACCAGAATCGCATCTCAGGCATGAGATTAACTCATGAAACTAAACTTTCCATTTTAATGTTGAAATTACATTTGTGGAATTATGCTATGGCTTATTCTGAGGCATTTCTACTATGCCCACCCCCCAAGTGGCCCTTTTTGCTATACTTGATAAAAATAACATTCAGCCTAACAAAGAGTCCCACAGTGCTTCTGTTTTGTAATGTTTTGGCTATTCCTAATGAATCAAAGAGGAGTACAGTTGGAAGAGGCCAGTCTCCAATGGGGACCAATCTCCTGCTCAGTGCAGGAGCCCAGGTTAAGCCATCCCTCTCAGATAGCTGCCCAGGTGCATCCTGAATGTCTCCATGTCTCCAGTGTGGGAGCATCCACAGCCTCCCCAGGTAATTGGTTCCATTGCAGTATTTCTCTAATAGCCAGGATGCTTTTCCTGATGTTCGGCTGGAATCTGTTATTCCATATCCTGCACTTTGCACAAACACCATCGATTATTTCCCCAAAGTCAAACTTTCTTCCAAATTCACACTAAATAAGCACTGCAGCTATCAGGACACTGTGCTTTCCCCAGAACATAAGCACAATTCTTTAAGAGTCCTAGTTACTAAAATGTCTTCCCACTTCCACTGAAAGCCAGTGAAGCTACTGCTTTTGTAAATATCACTACAAGGACAGGGCACTGCTATAGCTGCTCAGCACATCTAGATGGCCATAGGATTGTTCAGTGTCACAGCTCTAACCTCAGAAGCTCACTCTGATATCAGAGCTGCAGCTCTGAGCTCAAAGCGGCCTCCCCTGCTTGTGGGGTGGGAGAGCAGGACACCAGGGCAACCCAATGCGAGATATTCTGATGGCACCTCAACCTCCTTTTCTTGCACTCCAAGATGCAAAACTTAGAATACTGAAATCAGACATACGAGTGGTTTTCAGGTCAAGGGAGCAGAGATGACCTGGGCCTCCTCAATTCTTCTGCCCTGCAGAGAAGGGTGGAGGGTCACAGACCCCTGGTTGAATTGCACCTTAAGTAGGAGTCCTCATACACCTTTCCAGAAATAGTTAGCGGCTGGATAGCAGACTGAAAGGTGTTTGTAGAGGTCAGCTGGTTCCATTATTTTGCCCTTTACTGAGATGCACTGTATTTCTGTTTACAATTTAATATGTATTTCTAAATTTGCATCTCCCTCTATAAATGTGCATCTTATGCAAATTGCTACCCGCTTTTGTCTTTTATTTTTGCCTGTGGGATGCATTTCCTCCTCATTGGCTGTTCATAGGAGGCTAGCCTATATGAGTGGTGGATTGTTGTGGCAAGAGATATTAAGGTCCAGTGGTTCCAATAAGCAAAGCAACAAAAGGATGTAAGGATCTCCCAGTCTCCTTCTTTTCCTCAGCAAGCAACTCTCCTTATCCCTCAGGAGCTGCAGTGTTGGAACATGGCAAGAACCAAATAGCAGTTGGGAACAAAACTAGTTCCTAACTGGTAACACCAGTTTCTCTCTTCTCCAGAAGAGCTGCAATAGGGACTGTGTCTCCCCAGCCCCAGCCATTCCTGCCTTTCACTGCCACCTATACTCACAGTGCAGGGTGGTCTCTTCACCCTGCTGCATGGAAAGCATGGCCCTGAGCACCAACCCACATCTCCCACATGCCGAACTCTGAGAGAGAAGAGGTAGCTCTGCTCTGCTGCTGTTGAAAATGCTCCCAAAAGCTACAGGGATATGACCGAAACTGCTCATGGGCAAAGGTTCCCCCCAAACACAAGAGTTTCCTCTCTTTCCCTCCATGTGGGGCTGATTTTGTTTTTAAGCATATCCGTATAGGAGAAATGTGTGCACAGGTAGCTTCCCACAAAGACTGCTCAGGACTGCTCTCTTTCACTGCCAGCTGGGCCCACCAATGAGCGAGCATGAAGGATGCCTGAACTTCTAAACCAAATGCAGGAGGAGGAGGCAGACACTACCCTGCAAAATTAGCACTATCAGTTATCACATTATGCTTCCAACCTGTTCTGAACAATCCGTATTCAGTGTACCCTCATGTTCATGTTTTCAGAGAATAAGAAACCATGTTGCCATCAGGGAGAAAGGTTTTTCAGGTCTAGAATTGCTGAGGGCAGGAAACATGCCCAACTCTCTAGCTATTCCCCCCTGAAAAGGGAAAAGGTACCTTCTAGTAGAAATCCAATTCGAGAAATTGATTTTTCACTGACAATACTTTTAAGTAAACCCTGATGCAGCGTCTGCAGCGATTTAGTGTGATTTGGTAGATCTTGCTATGCTGCACTTACACTGGAAAAGCAGTTACAGATCCCTGACTGACCAGGGGCACTTCCCATGAAAATAATTCTTTCTCACCATAACTGACCTCTGCATTGAAGGGATACCAATGTATTGAATAATATAATCCTCAAAATAATAGTTGTTTTGGTCTTCAGAGCGGACCTTACATTGGCTATCCCATTATTTTCCTTAAGGGCCTTCAAATCATTGACTGTATCATTAAACTTTCTTGGATATCTGATAATTAGGAATATAAATTTCCTTCTGGAAACTAGGGAAAGAAACCATTCCATGTTGCAAGTGATCTGACTAGTCATAACACTTACAATTTGTTCCCATCCGTCATAAAGAAAGCAAAAATCACTCAGATACTGAGTCCAATCTCTGTTTTCAAGCTTAGAGCTTTTTTCAGTGCCATGTACCAAAGCAGCTTTGGACAATATCAAGGCTGGCCCAGGTCAAGACTTATTGCTGCCTGAAGCAAAGCAGATGATGCCCATCCACAAATCCACATTTAGAAGTTGGCCAAACTGGTAAGTGAAACCTCCTTGGAGACTGTCATCAATTGCACATGAACTAAGCAAACTAGCATGGGGAGGCAGGGGCCAATCAGGCACTTGCATTCCTGTCCTTTAACAGAAAGATACAGTTGGGGCAATGGAGGGAGCACAGGGAAATTGCCCCAGTGGCTTCCCTGCAGCACCCCAGCATCCACTGCATGGGGCAGTCACCTCACCTGGGCCTAAGTACAGGTCCAGCCCAACTCTGACCTCCAAGCTCTGTGCAGGACACTTGCAGCACTGCTCAACAGCCAGTTCTGCAGCACTTCCAAGAATAACATTTCTCTCTATAACACCAGCAGATCATATTAGTGCTCTGACATCAACTAGATTTTAATGAATGTGTCCCAGGGGTAGCCAATGGTCCATAATGGGGCCATAAAGAATGGCAAGAATAAGTCGCAGTGGATTCTTCCAATTGAACCATAATCCAAATTTGGGGATAAAGTGGCCTGCATAACCTAAAAACCAGTGAAGAAAGGAAACATTTGGTTTGTTGTACTTTTTCATTCACAGACACCATTGCCCTTTCCATGCTTGTGTCCCTTCTCCGAGGACTTCAAACCAGACTGCTGTGGAAAAAAATACCACAGAGGACTAAAGCAGGAGTGAGGACTATGTGGGTCCTCTTGTGCACTTAGGAAGGCAATGTATTCTCCCCTGGTGCACTTTGTTCAATGCCTGCCTCTGGGATAGGTTTAGAAACCTTCCAGCCCTCATATGCCATCCTTTCATCCCCCTTTGCAAGACATTAGCCTGAGTTTGAGGAAGAACCCTACAAGCTACTTTGGCAATTAAGTCCAATCCCTGATTTCAAAATTAGAACTTTTTCACTGCCATGTACCAAAGCAGCTTTGGACATTAGGAACAGGAACTAGCACCAGTCCACAGCCCCAGTCCCCTCCCCAGCACACCCCTTCCCCCCTCCACATGCTACCTTGCTGGGGACCATATCTGGGGCTCCAGAGAATCTTCTGGTCTCCCAAATGACATATCCTTAAAGATGTTGGTTCCAGTGTCTGTACCGGTTTCCCAATTCTGTTGCTGCTACGTTGTATTCTGGGAGGTGGTTGCTTTGCTTCATCTAGTGAAATTACTTCACAGAAAGGGTCATAACCTTCTGTAGTATGCTAGAGTAAATGAGTATCTCTGTCAAGTATACTTCTGTAGATGAGTATCTCTATCAAGAAGGGAGCCTTCTTGCTCCTTTGATACTGTCCAAAACTTTCTGTTTCTTGTTGTCTTTGCTATCCCAAGTGAATTCTTATCCAAATAAATCAAACAGTGCTGGGGAACATGGCAATTATGTTTTAATTCTCAGCAAATTAACAGGCAGCAATGCTTGCAGTGTCTACTGTACTAGGCAACACAGAGCAAGTCCTTTTCCTGAGTTAAAATTCTTTTGTGCTCTTGATATATGGTCTTCAGAATGTTGCATCATCTTTTCAGCTTATTGGTATTGCGGTATCCTTAAGGGATCTTGGTGTCATGAAGGAACACCCCAGCCTTTTACATTCATGTTATGAGCTTATTGGGCTATTTAATCTCTTCCTTAAAGTGTAAATGTTTCTGGTGATATGAGAAGAAAAGGAATGGAAAAGCATTATTAAGGGTGTGGGTTAGTCTAATGCCTTTATCTGCCAAAGGGAAGCCAGTGCTGGAGATATTTATTGGTTCAGTACTTCGGCAACATGGTATTAATTGCCTCTGAGTGTTTTGATAGGTAGTTAGCACAAGGGTATTAATGAAAATAGCACCACTTCATTTTAAAATTAACTACTTGGCCATTCAGCAACATGAGCTGATAAATTATGGCAATAAATTTGAAATGGAGATTTATGTAATCGTAACTCAAATTCTGCTCTGTAGGCACACTAAGACGAGGCTGTGTGATAACTTCAATGTAATCTTCCTTCTCGGTTACTTAGAACAAAAGCCATATTTTTAAAGATTCATTCACACAAGGCTTACCAAGCACTAACCATTCTCTTTCCTTCTCGTTTCCTCTGGGTTGTGAACTCCATGGCAAACCTCATTTCAATTACACTGTAGTGGTTGCAGGAACTGAAAGCAGTTTTATAGTCAAGATATTTGGTTCACATGTAAAAAGAAGCCACACATGTGATCTTTGCCACGGGGTTTCTCATTGCAGCAGCTACGACCATTCTCAGTATTTGAATAGTGGTGCAGCAAACTGTAGCTTGTCATAACATCCTTTTCTTAGAAAGGCCTATTAATTACAGTATTTACACGCATCCAGCTTTGTTGCAGTGTGTTAAGACTGCTTTCTTTCCTGCTTTTCCACTGCATAACCTCTAGGTGGAGCTGTGGAACAGGTGAAATAAAGAAGTGGAACAGCTCAATTTTCTCTATTCTGCAAAATACCCTGAAAAGTGCTCTGAGAAACAGAAGTGAAACTGCAACTTCCTGACATTGTTTGAAAAATCTCCAAACAACTGTGACTGAGGAATTACAAAGGCACAATATATGTTTTGTGTGCACTCAAAGAGGGCAAGATATTTGGGTCCTTGCCAAGCCACCTAGAAACTGTGCACTGGGTTCACTTTAAGAAGAACCTACAGCATAGCCCTGCCACAGCTTGCATATTCAGAATGGTGGCCACCGTACACCAAGAGTTCACCCACAGTGGCTTCTTGTTACATGCTAATCAGGCATCTGTGTTCACCCGCAGCCAGGACACAATACACATTCTTACTGAAGATGTAGGGAGAACTTAGGAGGTGCCCAGTGCAATTCAGTCTCTTGAGTTGGGCATAGCTACTACATCAGCTGAAGACAGCTTAGGAACTTTGCTTAGGATGCTATAAACTTCTGAAAATGATGGGCAGGGAACCAATGTGAGAACCAAACAAAAATACAAAAAGTTATTTCTGGTGCCTAGGTATTGTACAGGTGTTGCAGGGGTACTGGGGACTGATTTAATCCCTTTGCTGTGTGTTAAGAGTTGTGGATTAGTTCTCCCAAACCGTGTTTTTCCTGCTTGTAAGACTGAGGAGCAGACTCACTGCTCAGGGTACACCAGAAAAGTGGCTCAGTCCTTAATCTCTTCTCCCTATGCCAAGCTCCCTGCACACAGAAAACTGTCTTTGATGCACACTGCTGGTCACATATTACAGAAAAGGCAATTGACCTGGAGTAAACACTTAGGGATTCCATTTTGATGGAGCAGCAGTGTGTATGCCTAAATACAAGTGCTAAACACAGCCACTGTGCTGTCATTTCGGAAGTCAGGTGCAAAGGCACCGTTGAGACACCCTCTGCATCAGTACATGTGCCTCTGTGAGTGTGGTACATGTGGTATCTATGCTTTTGTATGACATGCTTCATACAGTCCAGTTCTGTGGGTCAGAATGAATCCATACAGGAATTCACAACTGGGACAGGCATTCACCACCTGGGAGATAAAAGAGTGGGGGGGGGGGGAAGGGGTCACAGTTCAATACATTCCAACCTAAAACTTCCAGTGAGACAGACTTACTTCTCTGCATGGATGTAAGACTAGCAAAGTCTTTAAAGGCCTTCATGAATAAGTTCCCTTAATCAACCTTTTACTGACAAACAATTCATCTCTGGAGAGAAATGAATGGCAGCTAAGAGCCTTAGGCAGCCACAAAATTGTAAAAGTAGTCCTATAAATGTAATTCATATTATAGTACCTGCCAACATATTACAATATCATGCCCTACTGGAAAAAAAGATCTCTTTCAATGACCCCATTACATAGGGTTTAATTCACAGAATGCTTTCTCCCTTGTTGCAAAAATGCAAGTCAAATCAAGCTGAACAGGGAAGTCACAGCTGCTGAGTGACTAAACGCATGTTTCAAAGCACATGTGTGCTTTGAAAACAAAGAACCTGAGAGATGAGCTACAAGATACTAGTTTCTGTCCTGTCTCCACTTGTGGAATGTGGCTTGCCAGTTTTGAAGGGATTCTCTGGGGTTGCCTGGACTCCATGTAACCTCTTCAGGGGGGCAGAGGGCTACCACCATGTGGAGATCGAGGCAGGCAGTTTTGCTCCAACCCACCCGGCTGCATACATCTAAGTCTGAGCACAACCCATTTAGTCATTTATATTTATTTCTTGAAAAAATTATGCCACAATTTTTTCCTCTGAAAATGTAGTCACTCAAAGCAGCTTATAAACCATAAAAACACATTAAGAATAACATCATTAAAACATACCCTTTGCAAAGTTACTATTGTTGGAGTTGTCCTAATAAAAGTTATAGTTTTATATTTTGAATTAAAGAAATTGTTGCCTCCCTTCCTACGCTTTCCAAATGTCCAGGGTTTTTCCATCTAGGTTCCTGTCTATGGGAACAAAGACAGAGCCTCATGCTATGCACATGAGTTAGCAGCTACTCAAATGCACAGAGCAGCAGGCAGGGGGAAGTTAGGCATGGAAAAAGGGGAACAGCAGTTGACTTCAAATGTGAAAGGTCAGGCTGCCTCACATGGAAGATGGCCATTTTTCAAACACTCTGGTCCCAAGCTTTTAGTTTGTTTGGGGAGAGCAATGTCTGACCTGTGAGCCTCATCCAGCTCATGCCGAGGCCCAGTCTGGCCCATGGAAGGCTGAGCACCACTGGGGCCTGCCCGATGCCATCCCAAAACCCTCCTCTGAAAGCATGTCGTACAAAGGAGCATCCCTTTAGGTGGAGATCACCCTGCACCATGTCCTGCACTCCTGTGCCCTGATTGAGTGGTGTAGGACAAAGAAGCCCAACCAAGGTCCTTCTCATGTCACTTGCATCCTAATCAGGGTGCAAGCAACTTGAGAGGAACAGCCCGACTCTGTCAGGGCTTGCAGAAGAAAAGCTCCTTTAGACTGTCTGGGTCCCTTTTTCTATGCTTCTCTTGGCATGGAAAGTGGAGGGGGAGTGACTGCTGAGGTAGGGTGGATAATATCATGGGGCTAAGGGCTGAAGAGTGGGGCTCAGGCACTGCGACGGCCTGACCTCATGCAGCCTGCCAGCATGGTTGGGGAGGCAGGTAATCCAGCCCTGGACAAAACCTGGTGGCTCCACCTGGTTTGTGACTTTACAAAGAATACCCAGCACCTTGGCCTGCACTCAGAAGTCAACCAGCAGCCAGTACAGCTTATTTGCTCATTTGATTATGCCTGTTTATTTCATATCTATACCACCCCATAGCCAAAGCTCCCTGGGCAGTTTAATTACATTGCTATACCATCCAACCACTGGACCTCTCTGGGTGGGTTACAACATTTATACAATAAAGTGATTGTGTACTTTGCTTCAGCCAAAATACCAGCAGGCGCATTGTACATTTTTTGGAGCTTCCACGTGTTGCTCAGAGGTAGGCCCACACAGAGTGCATTACAGTGGCCTAAGCAAGAAGCAACAGATGCCTGAACAATCACAGGCCAGTCTAATCATACCAGGACTAGATCAGGAAAAGCACTCCTGGTGTCGCCCTTAAAGGACTGAAATAAAAGATTCAGCTGTGAGAAAACTGGGAATTATAGGATAGCAGCATGTGTTTGCCCAGCCACCAGCATTATGCTTACAACCCTGCTGAAGCTTGACATACAAGCCAGGGAGTAGGTGAAATATTGAGAACTACAATGGTTAAACTTGAAGCTTCCTTTTTGTCAGCCAATGAGTGAATGGCTGAAGATTCCAAGGCCAAATAGCTGGGGGTGGGTGAGTGGAGAGTAGATTGTAACTAAAGCAGGCAGCAGTCCTAAACACTTTTACTTCTGAGTAAATATACATTGAAATGCATATCTCACTTCATTCTTTCTGGCGCTACTAGTACTAGCCCTCTGCTCTTCCCCAGTAGCATATTGGACACCTTCCGACCTGAGGGGCTCATCTTCCGGCATCACATCTTTTAGCCTTTTGGTACTGTCCATGGGATTTTCATGGCAAGGGTACTGGAGTGGGTTGTCATTTCCTTCTCCAGTGGATCACGTTTTGTCAGAGCTCTCTGCTATGACCTGTCCGTCTTAGGTGCCCCTACACAACTTAGCTCATAGTTTCTTTGAGCTACACAAGTCCCTTCACCACAGCAAGGCAGTGATCCATGTAGGGGTAGGTTCTGATAGGTTGATAAATTTTCTTTTAAATAGGTTCAGGTGGAACATGGGTGTCCCTCAGGAAAAGGGCACAAATACAGCCTCCCTGGGACTTTCCTTTGCCCTAACCTTTTCCCCCAAACATTGATGCTTTGAAATTTCTTAGCTTTTGCACAGTTTTTCCCCATTCCAAAATGCCTCTCCAAATGCTGGATTACCAGCCCTAACAGTTTTAAGGCACAACACGCTGCTATTTTGGCCCTTCCTGCTTTATTTTAACCCCGTGCCTTTTGCCTTCAGCCTGGCCCACTGCTGCACTTCCAAAGAGCTTTTCCGAAATGGGATTCAGCCCTTCAGCTAAAAGGGGTTCAACACCCATATTCTTAATGTGACGAGCAATACAATCAAATTGGCTGTATTTCTATATAGTTTGCCTTCAAGCTTCCCTGTAATTAAATACACATTATTCCCTGAGTCTCACACTGAAGTGTGAGAGGGTTTAAATTGGACTGAAAACCTCTGAGCTGTGTGTAGATTAGGTTAATGGTTTTAGGCTACACAACGTTTATCCATTGGTTTCTGTCACCCTATTATTTAGGAAATACCTCAACTGCTAACTCAGACAGACTTCAAGGTTTGTGGAGTTAGATATCAGAAAAAGGTACACTTAAGGAAGTGAAATAGAATAAAGACCAACACCTTTCTGGAAGAATTTCTTCATGCCAAGAAAGTGCCTTTGGCTGTGAATATAAATGTGAAAATGTGTAAAAAGTGAGGTAATGCAAGTTTCTATCTCTCCCAGTGTTGCCCTTTGGAATTTGAAGCTGTCCGTTTAAAAGACTACTGAGAAGAGCAAATGCCAAATTGTGAATGGGCAGCTGGTTACCATGGATGCCTTCATCCACTAACAAAAGTATCAGACGAGTAGAAAAACCTGCCTTTACCAGTGGTCAATTTCCTTGGGTGAGGGGGGGGGGCTTTGCACAAGTGGACAGCTCTGATTATCGTTATGCACTTGACACAGTCAAATACTCAAAGGATGAATGCAGAAGCAAAATCAAATAACTGAGGAGAGGGAATAAATCACAGTTCACCATTCTTGCTTTCCTTTGTGTGTGTATTTAATACAAATGGTTAAATTCCAACTGTAATATTATTAGTATGTAATGAAACACCAAAAGGGGAGGCTTCTAAAGGCCAACAGCCAGGGATAGCTTCCATGTGCTTCCATGTGCTTCTTTCCTCACAGGGGGAAAAGAGCTTGAATAACAATGAGAGACGTGATCTTGCTGAGTGGCACAAAGAGCTACAGAACTCAGTGTAAATAATTCACAGTTTCATTCAATATTGTGTTCGATTTCATCTGCCCAACTGCCAGTCTGGTTTTGATAAACTCTAGGTATCTTTAGCCTTAAGTGTGCTTACTGTACATTAAAAGAGATTAGTTTGGGGTAGATTTGCATGTCAGCTATATAGGAGGAAATGATAGTAAGTCTTTTCAATAAGCAGCCTTGATTTGTGTGTGTTTTTCCCCTGAAATGCTAAGTATGGTATTCCTTGTGTTGGGCCAAAAGAAAAAGAAAAACCTTCCAAAAAAGCATATTTTGGTTACCAGAATGAAGTATATGAGAGCTTTATGTGAAAGTCAGCTAAATATTGTGTTTATTTATGAACATGACAAATTTAATAGGGTAGGATCCGTATTTGAATTATTGATTGTGAAATATTTAAACATAGAGTAACCATCCATCAGTATACGTGAGAGGGCTGAAGACAGATTTATGATGTTTTTCAGTTTTTCCGCTTTAGCTGGTACTGGCATTTCTATTAATTATAGCCCCACATTCATTTCTGCAAAACTTGTTACAGGTATTTATAAAGGATGTCTCTATCATAGCATTTAAATACTGTGTGTGCAACTGAAACATGTTTTCTATTGAGGATTAATACACTGCTTGATTTAGGGGGCAAATTAAGCTTGCTGGTGTAATTCACAAGGGACAAATGCTTTCTTTGCAAAGTGTTGATATTCATTTCAACTTGAGTAATACCATGTTAAAGCCCACACTCAGTATCATCATTGCTGTGTACTCTGCATACACAAACATCTGCACAAGGAAAAGCTGATTTCTCATTCTACAACCAGTATAATTTATGGACATTTACATATATTTGATTTTGTGACATAATGTTTCTGTGCCTGTTATAATGGAGAGGGGCAAAAAGATATGTAGTACAGTGAAGTCACAACCATTAGAAATCCTGCTTCACTTATCCTCCAACTTTCTGAGAATTCATTACACTCATACAGTTACAAACCATTTTTCAGTGCCTTTAGGGCTAGAAACTTGCTATTTAAAAAGAAACTGAGGACCTGAAGGTGCCGAATTCTTCAACTAGCATACAAATCTGCACTTACCTGACATGACTGCAATGGAATGCATACACTGACTATGATAAGAAATTATGCATGTGTAAGGAGAATAGAAAGAGACGGTTTTCTATTATTTTCACAGCTCTGCAAACACAATTGGCAGTAGAGTCAGCAAAGACAGAGAAAAGTAATGAAAGCTGTTGCTACAAAATGTAGTGATGGCTACAGGTATGCAAAACATTAAAATGAATTTAAGCAAATTCAAAGAAAAAAGCGATATCAGTGGTAATAGCCATAACAGCAAGATGGAAACTCCAGATTCTGAGCCAGTACAATTTCCTCATATTTCTAATGTTTGGGCTGTGAGTGCTTTTGCCAATATAGCATCATTCATGTACAAGAGAAAGGCATCAGGGTACGAAACAGAAATGCCAAGATTTGCAGAAATACAAAAAACACAACTCTTTAGCAAAAAAGAAAGATGGGAGAGGAGAGGGAAATGGAAAGGGACATGGAGAAATTATGGTGGCTAGATGCCCCAGAGCCAAATGAACCTCAAAGGAGCCCAGGTACTGTACTTAGTGGTCATGGAATAGTGATTGAACATTGAGAGGGTGAAACTAGAAACCATGGAGCAAATAAATAACTGTTGCCTGCTGCAACAGTCTGCTGCATGTCCATCTTGTTCCTACAAATATCAGCTGTTCAGCTGCTTGCCATTTTAGCTCAAAACTCCTGATGCCACCCCCAGAGATTTCATGTAGATGGGTGAAAGGATGACTAGTAGTCGGTGTTCGCCTTGTTCTCTGTCTTTCAAATACTGAGTTGCTAGCAGTCATTATATCTTGTGGTAGTGAATACCCTACTTTGAGTATGTGCTCTGTGCAGAAGTATTTCCTTGACCTGAATCTCCCACAACTTACCTTCATGGGATGATACTGAGTTCTAATATTATGAGAGAGGGAGAAAATTAACTCCTATCAATTCTCAATGCTGTGCAGAATTTTGTATGCTCTCACAATTCCTATACCTATTCCATGCTCTGGTGGCCCAGGGGAACACCTTCTGTAAGCTGCTTTGGTAAATTATGCTTACTAAAGTTTAGCAAGCTAATTTGATGTTTCATTTTCTTTTAAAAGTAACTCTTTTCCCTGTAGTTCTTCAATATTTTATTTTATTTATTTATTTAAAACATTTCTATGCCGCCCCCATCGCAACAAAGCCTCGGGGCGGCTCACAAAATATATATATAATTGGAAACAAGAATTGATTTGATTATTTTGTATAGCCTGAAAATTGGCCTTCTGATGCAATGGATTGCTTGCAAACATGCTAAACAAAGTTGTTTAAGCATTGCAAAGGAAAAGCTAAAAAAAAAGACCTAACCAGACCATGTATAAAACCCATAAGGCTGCCTTGTCCTGTGGACAGAATATTAAAAAGACAAGGGAATGGTGATGGTGCAACCCCTGAGTAATATAGACACAGGGGTGTCTTACAGCCTGTTCTGTCTTGGAGAGAAGAGAGGCAGACATACAGATTTGTCACTGGCCTTGTCAGAATTCAACCCAGCAGCCCTAATGAAAGGACAGTATTTGCTGGATTTAATCCTTCCTTTTTAGTGCTAATCATGAAGACCCATTTACTAGATAGAGTATTTGGTGAGACTGAGTATAAATGCTCCTTCTTCTGTTCTGAAGCCAGACATCAGGTTTCTGTGCAGGATCTGATAAGTGCATAGATATTGGAAGCAACTTAAAGCATTATTAATTTCATATATAATCAGACAACAGTTAAGCATTTTTTAATCTCAATGCATTTCAATGGCCAGGCTAAGCGTATGTATAATATTCTCCTGCTGAAATAAATGGGACTTAAAAGTGCCTAACTTTGTAGGGGCAAAGTAGTAATTTCACCTTTTGCCTGGAGATTTATTGCTAGGGATTTGGTTAAATATGAGTATACTTTTGATCTCAGAGTTTTGAATTTGGCATTCTCTTGCCTAGTGCATATTTGCAAGTGCATGCAAAGCAGGTATATACCACAAAGGTGGTAAAATATAATGAAAAAGTGCAGGCCTGGAACAGAATGCATAAATAACGCACATTCAGCAGTAATAATTGAAATGGGGTGGACGAGTTATAGCAGCCGTGGGACATAAGTAAGTTACATGCCCTTGACTTTTTCAGGTTGTAGTTGCGACTGTTATCCCATGATTCATTGATCATGAATAATATCCAGGCCACATCAACTCCACTGTCATATTCTTCTACTTTGACAGACTTTCATGCCTCATGAGGGATCCCGTAATCTTTGTTTTCCCTCTTTACTTTCACTGAAGGAGGTTTTGCAGCCTGGATAAAATCTGCACCTTCACCTTGTTTCCTAATGTCGTATAATGATTTTTCTCCCACTTCTTGTTCTAGCCAGCTACATCTTGAGGAGCCATTGCTTTTAAGTATGATTTTTTAATTTTGCATAAAATTCAAAATTAGAGGCATTTCCTAGATTCAAGCAGAGGAGAGAGATTTTCATTAATAATTAAATGTTCTTCAGAAGAAAAACATGATCTGCTAATCTTCTGTAAACAATCCCATCCTACCTTCGTGGCACATCTTGCAGGATTGCTTTACAAAAAGATGCCTCTTGATTTCATTTTCACTCATGTTTCCTTAGAATGTCCACTATTCTTGTTCTTCATTTCTGACTGAAGCCATTAAATATACCAAAGAAAAATTTAAAAAATGCATAAGTAAATTCATTTAGGTATACTTTATGGATTGCCAGTGCTTGATCCTTTAACAGAATTGTAAAATGAGAACAATAGTGAAAGATTAGGAAGGCACTCTGTGGTCTGTGGAAAGTTTTCCCAATAATGAGGCCAAACCAGTCAAAGTTGCACTCATTCAAGTCCCATTTATTGCAATGGAACAATTAATATTGGCATGTTAAAATATATCCTGATGAAAGAATTTGTTGCAAATGTCAAAGCTCAGGGAAATGCTTACGTAGATCTCTTCCATCAATGAATGCTCTATTCCCATTAACATGGGGGTAGGGTAGCTCCAGAGAGATCCATTTAATTAACTCTTCTAGTATAGTGTCTACATTAAAGCACTGCATAGAGGTTCTGAATCTGGGAGAACATGTACTCCAGATGTGCATGTATGCCCCCCCCCACACACACACACACTCAGGATTTAACTGGCTGTAGCCATAATTTGTAATCTGGTTTCAATTTCAGTATTGCTCACTGAAATGGTTTGCTCACGCTTTACTCACTGAAAAAATCAGGATTTGGTCATGAAAAACAACTCACCTTTCCATAAGTAGAGTTAAGGTGAAAATGTTCTTATTAGCACCTATATCACTAAATATATGCCGTGCCAGCTCATCCGCCTAGCCAATGCCTGGGCCACTGAACAATTCTATGCCACTGCCGGATTCCTAGAGAGGGGCCCTTGGACAAATCTAAATATCACACCAGCTATGAAAAGCTTCCACAGTGGAGATACTCACATGACAGTTGCCTTTTCTTTTCTTGTTCTTTTCTTTTGCCCGATTCAATGAGACCCAAGCATAGGTTATATTTGGTATGATATACTTTCTTCTTCGTCGTGGCCTCTGTGCATCACACATATGGGTTCTGCGCCTGCGCAGTGCCTTTGGCCGGAAGATTAACAGCTAACGGTTTTTTTGGCGGGGACTCTGCTCCCCCTCCCCCCTAGCAGTATATAAGGAGCAGAGTGACCGCCATTTTCAGTCTTTGCGACCGCCGTTCGCTGTGCCTCGTGCCGCTTCGCTCTCGCTAAGATTTATCACTTACCTCGTTCCTTGTTCGAAAATCTTGCCCTTTCTCTTACAAGTTGTATTCCTTGCTCTTGTTGTTACTACTTCACTTATATTTCTTAACGTGCACTATTTTTTCTTCTTCTTATCGTTCCTAAAAAAAAAAAAATACTTTCCCGCTTTACTATCTTCTTCTCTTCAAATTTCTACGATGGCGCAAAGGGCGGCGTTCCGCAAATGCGGAAAATGCGGCTCGAAAATGCCCACGGCAGATCCGCATGATCTGTGCCTCCCTTGTTTAGGGGAGGGGCACAGAACCGATAAGTGCGGCCATTGTTTGGCCTTCTCAAAACAGGCGAGGAAAAATAGAGAGAACCGCCTTCGAAAACTCCTATGGGATCAGGCCCTTCTCCAATCTGACCGCCTGGTGGCTAAGTCCACTGTTGTGGCCCCACCCGAAGGCCGTCCAACTTCGGCTGAGTTGCCGCAATGCCCGGCCTCCTCCATTGCTCCGCCTTCACGCTCCTCTCAGGAAGGCGCACATGCTATGGCCGACCGGCCTGTTTCCCTGCCGAGGAAACAAAAGGAGAAAAGAAAGCACGGTGATTCAGATAAACACCCTGTGCTTAAGAGGGCCAAGAAGGACAAGACGAGCAAACCGGCTAAAAAGCCGAGGAACCGTGAGCAGGCAAAACAACGCCATTCAGACTCAGTCTCGTCTTTGATCCCGATACCGGTCTTGGAACCGACTCCCTCGATACCGAACATCCAGGAGGCTATGAGGGTCACCCCACCGGCTTCACCACGCCGGCTGGCTGTCGAACCCGTCATGGAATCGAGGAGGGGCTCCATCTCTGATGGGGAAATAAGAGACTCTCCACCTAGAGCTCGATCACCAACCCCAATGCCGTTGGTAGAGATGGATACTGATATTGCCATCTCCCCTCCAAAAAGCCGTAGGAGCCGTTCCTCAGATGCGAGATCTGACGATTGGTATCAATCCAGATACTCCTCCGCTCCGAGACGAGCAGAGTACGACTCTGCAGGCTGTTTCCCGACCAGGGAACGATCTTCGCCACCAGCCCACCGGGAGCGTTTCCATTCGACTCCCAGAGATGCCCCGAATGCCCCATCTAGAGAACGTGGCAGATCGGGGTCATCGGCTGAATCTTCCTCCAATGTGTCCCCCCCTTACTGGATGGAATCTGAAGAGTCTGAGGCTGATTCAACCTCACCGGATGCGGCAGTTACGTCACAGGGACCGGGATCACCTGATGAACCCTATATGTCATTCAACGATCTCATGGCCAGATTAGTGAGATTGCTTGATATACAAACCCACCAGCAGCCGGGACCGAGCACGGCCCGCTTTCATGATGTTGTTAGAGGCAAGCGATCCACATCCATTGCCTTGCCGCTTATTACAACTTTAAGACAGGCAATGACCCAACCATGGGACCTCCCAGCTCAGCCGCAACCGACTTCACGGAAATATGAGTCCATGTATCGGGTGCGAGAGGAAGACATCCCGTTTCTCCTCCGCCACCCAAAACCAAATTCGGTTGTGGTGGAATCATCGCAGGGTCGGGAGGCCCGTGGATATACCTCGCCTAGAGATAAGGAGGGCAGAAAGGTTTATTCCCTTGCCCGTCGAGTCTACGCAGCATCGGGCCTAGGATTAAGGATCGCTAATTATGAGGCCACCCTGGCGCGTTACCAATATTTTTTGATGCAACGCCTAGATGCCATCATAGATACAATGCCAGGAAACCAAGGTGAACTTGCAAAAACCTTTGTTAAAGAAGCGATGCAAGTCGCTGTGCAACAGCTTTCCACTGCAAGGCACCACGTAGACTCGGATTCGAGGTCGCTGGTCAGGGCCATTTCCCTCCGCAGACACGCCTGGTTGCGTAATTGCAACTTCCCTGAAGAAATGAAGCGGAGAATTGAAGAAATGCCGTTCGACGGATCCGGTCTCTTCCACGCAAGAACGGACAGTAAACTGAAGAAGAGTCATGAGTCCCGCATGACCGCTCGTCGTATGGAGCTAAAATCTTTACCTAGACGTGAGTGGTCATGGTCACGCCCGCAATACCGTTCGCAATTTCCGCTTCGGCGACAACAACAGCAACAACGTCACCAGCGCCGCAGGCAGCAACCACCCCAACGCTTCCAACAGGGCCGCCGTAGATTTGCTACGGACAGGCGACAGCGTTGGCATTATGAGCGAACCGTTCCTCTCCTCCCATCTTTACCCTTCCCCCTCTCATTTGGGGATCGACTAAAGAGTCGACTCTCCATTTGGGAGTCAATCACATCTGATGGATGGGTATTATCTATCATCCAGCACGGATATGGAATCGAATTCGATGTTGTGCCATCTCCGAGTCCTATTCGATATACTACACCTTCTTTGGTGCTGTTACACGAGATTCAACAACTTCTCGTTAAGGGAGCTATTCGTCGCCTCTCGTTATCGGAAGGACTCCATGGATTCTATTCCAGATACTTTACGGTTCCGAAACGTGATGGAGGTCTTAGACCAATATTGGACTTGAGAGCTCTTAATAAATTTATTACACCAAAGAAGTTTCGGATGACCACGCTTCAAAGTATTCTTCCGCTGCTGGGGAGAGGGGATTGGTTCGCTTCATTAGATCTAAAGGACGCTTATTTCCATATTTCAATACACCCAAGTTATAGGCGTTTCCTACGCTTTGCGGTAGACCAGAAAGTTTATGAATTTAACGTTCTACCATTTGGATTGGCCACGGCACCAAGGGTTTTCACGAAGTGTATGGCCCCTGTGTGTGCACACCTCCGGCTGTGCGGGATTCGAATTTACCCGTACCTTGACGATTGGTTGCTTGTTGCCGATACGGAAGCTGCACTGGCGTCTGCTATTGAACTTACATGCGCTCTGTTGCACGACCTTGGACTTTGCATTAACCGACGGAAATCTTCCCTTGTCCCTACGCAGGTGATCGATTTTATCGGAGCTCGACTGGATTCGAGGTCGGCAAGAGCCTTCCTTCCTCGAGACAGACGATATGCGATCGTTCATCGCATTGCCCGAATTCGGCAAGCAAGAACAGTTTCCGCCCGATCTATTCAAAGCCTTTTGGGGCACATGTCTGCTGCCATCGCTGTGGTCCCTCATGCCAAACTACGGCTACGTCCCCTTCAACTGTTCTTCAACAAACTGTTTCGACCACAAATAGACCCTCCTACCAAACGAATCCGACTATCGGCTTCAGTTCTCCACTCCCTGCTATGGTGGATGGACTCAGCCAATTTAACCGTCGGCGTTCCATTTCAACCTCGGTACCCCACAGTAACCCTAGGTACCGATGCGTCACTGCTGGGATGGGGGGCCACCTGCTCCAATCTAAGTACCCAAGGGAGATGGAGCCATCGGGACGGCAGGAATCATATCAACTTTCTGGAACTCCTTGCCGTTTTCAAAGCACTGCAAGCTTTCGAGGATCTGCTCCTCCATCAGATCGTTCAGGTGACCTCCGACAATGTGGCGACGGTCTTTTATTTAAACAAACAAGGAGGAACCCGATCCCGGAAGCTAGCACATCTCGCCATGCAGATTTGGGACTGGTGTATACCGAGAGGTATCACTATTCTAGCAGTTCACCTTGCGGGCACTGACAACACGGAAGCCGATCTTCTGAGCAGACACATGTCACGCTCCCACGAATGGGAGTTAGACCGTCGGGTTCGAAACAGGTTATTTCACCGATGGGGTCGACCAGACATCGACCTGTTTGCCACTCAAGGGAACAGAGTGTGCAGGACCTATTGCTCCAGAGCGGGAGTGGGTCAGGACTCCCTGGGCGACGCTTTCATGATTCCATGGACAGGAGTGATTTTTTACGCTTTTCCCCCGATCCCACTTATCATGAGAGTGCTTGCAAAGATTATTCACGAAGGAGCTACAGGAATACTGATCACTCCATGGTGGCCACGACAGCCGTGGTTCCCAACTCTCCTTCAAGTTTCCAGGGAGGATTTTCTTCAACTCCCTCTTCTCCCGTATCTAATCACCCAGAAGGAAGGCACAGTTCGTCACCCAGACTTGCAATCCCTGAAACTGACCGCATGGCGGATACGGTGACCCGGGGCGATGCATCGGTATCGGCACCGCCTACTATTCCGACTACGCATGCCCAGCAGAGCCTGCACCCGGATCTGCAGTATATTCTTGAATCTGCTCTACGACCATCTACCAGGAAGTCGTACGCAGCAAAATGGAAAAGATTTTCTAACTTCGCCAATGTACACTCTTTTCCAGCCTCCTCAGCCTCCATCTCACAGATACTTCAGTTCCTTTTTGAACTGCATCAGTCTGGACTTAAACCTTCATCTATAAAGGTTTACATAGCAGCGCTCTCCCACTACAGAGGAGCTATACATGGTTTCTCCCTTTTTACTCAACCTCTAATAAAAAGATTTTTGAGAGGCTCAAATAATCTGAATCCCACTGTAAAATCCCTAATGCCTATATGGAGTCTCTCGGTGGTTCTACATGCATTAACTCGATCACCATTTGAGCCCATGGCGACAATTGATTTACGCCTCGTTTCTTGGAAGACAGCCTTCCTCGTGGCAGTGACTTCAGCACGTAGATCCTCTGAACTATGCGCTCTTCGAGTGGATCCCCCTTTTCTAAATTTTCACAAGGAAAAGGTGGTTCTTCGCATGGATCCGTCTTTCCTGCCGAAGGTTGCTACCTCTTTCCATATGCAACAGGAAATTGTGTTACCGGCGTTTTTTCCGGTCCCATCGAATCCAATAGAAAGATCTTTACATATGCTGGACATCCGCCGCTGCTTAGCCTTTTATAGATCCAGGACTGAATCCTTTCGGCATTCAAATAGACTCTTTGTGAAGTATTCGGAGCGCGACAGGGGTTCTCCAGTTACCTCTCAGCGCCTTTCGAAATGGATAGTTAATACAATTGTCCTAGCTTATCAGCTCGCCAAGTTGGATTTACCGTCTACTCCAACAGGCCACTCCACAAGAGCTGTCGCTGCCTCTTCAGCCTTTGCATTGGGAGTTCCGATAGAGGACGTGTGCAAGGCGGCCATTTGGGCTACCCCGTGCACCTTTGACAAACACTATCAGCTAGATGTCCGTGCCAGACAGGATTGCTGTTTTGGCAGAGCTGTACTTTCGTCTGTCCTTCGATAATGACACCTCCCTCCTCCGGTTGGGGTAAGCTTGTTATTCTACCCATATGTGTGATGCACAGAGGCCACGACGAAGAAAAGCAGGTTGCTTACCTGTAACTGATGTTCTTCGAGTGGCCATCTGTGCAGTCACACAACCCACCCTCCAACCCCTCTTGGTGTCATGGGTGGTTCAATTATTTTTACTTAAATATTATAATCTCTCCTATAGCTCGTACCGCTATTTTTACCCTTCTTGTACTAATGTGCAATGTTATAGGGAACCGAACGTCGGTCTTTCAAAGACTGAAAATGGCGGTCACTCTGCTCCTTATATACTGCTAGGGGGGAGGGGGAGCAGAGTCCCCGCCAAAAAAACCGTTAGCTGTTAATCTTCCGGCCAAAGGCACTGCGCAGGCGCAGAACCCATACGTGTGACTGCACAGATGGCCACTCGAAGAACATCAGTTACAGGTAAGCAACCTGCTTTTACATCCTTGCACAGTTAATATTCTTGCTTCTAGCTAATAAGGGAACTTTCAGTCCTGAAAAGTGTGCTAAACTCACTTTGTATGAATGACAAAGTCCAGCTTGATGGAATCCCATTGGCTGTATAAAAACTTTAGTCTGATACAACAAAACCACTAAAACTGCACTCAGGTTTAAGATGCTAGCAGTGTCTCTCATTGAAATATGAGTCCCCTATGGTACAGAATGGGGCTGAGCTGATGGTATAGCATTACCTTAAGTGGCTGATTCTTATATATAATCAACAATGCACATGTTCTTTTATTACAACAGAAGGAGATTCATTTCAAATCACCTAAACTACAAACTTCATAAATAGTCAGAATAAAAAGTACATCTATATCCCCAAGCAGTTCTATATATAATCTTAAATAGAAGGAAACTTGGTATCTATCACTCCTATGCACTTTACTTAGGCCTTGAGGCAGACCTTGAGTCTCTGGTTCAACCAGATTCCTACAGACTTGATTAACATTTAAAGGCTGTGAATAACCCATTGAAACCATTGCAGCTGCTCATGTGCTTAAATGTAATCACTTGCTTAAGTGCTAAGCTGGATCACAGCCAGAATAAACTCAAAATCTAAAATGAAGGGAATGAGACAGATCATTGGTGCATACATGGTAAACTTCTAGAAACAAGGCAGAAATTGAAAGGGGAAAATCACAGTTTGGACTAAACTATTGCGATGACTTGCCCATTTGAAATTAATTAAGTGAATCAGGGCATTCATCTGCTTCAGTGAAAACTTGAATCATATTAATTACCTTTATGAACTTTGTTACTTCAGATACCAATTAACTGCCCCAAATCCATAAACTCATTCAGTCAATTTAATCTCATGGAAATAATTGGGAGTCAATTGGCTTAACCCCAATTGTATGTTGAGTTCGTGTATGGATTATGCTTTAGTTTTCTGTCATCAAGAAAGATATGTAAATCATCTGTTCAATTATCAGTTTCACATGCTGTACTAATCTGGGATCTTTAAACCCCACATCTATCAGCATATTTGACACCAATTTATTTCAAGCTTTGCAAACCTATTTCAAAAGTAGCAGCAACACCACCCAGTTCAGTTTTGAAACCCTGTGCCTCCTCAGATCCATGCCTGTCTTTTCATATACCTCTCCCCATCTGCCTTATATAGGCAACAAAGCAGGCCTGGAGAGGAGGTAGGATTTGGTTCTTCTGGTTGTTGGATACTCTGGTCTTGAATATTCTGTCTCAGCTTCTGTAGTCTCTTCATGAGATGGGGAAGCTACACTGTAAAGAGAATTGATATAATGACAGGAGAGTTTGTGTGAAGTGTTTCCAAATATACCCAGGGACAATGTCAAATCCAACTTTTTATTTGTTGGTGGGGTGGGGGGGTGAGTGTCCAGAAACAAGCACATTTGATTTAGTATTTCTGATTTTTGTCCAAATGTTGACAAGTTCATTGAATGAGTATCAGAGATGAAGGCCTGAAAGGTGTGATGGTTTACATTATACTGAATGATTTTAGCAAGAAGGAAGCAAAATCTCTAAATGTGATTGGTTTGTGGATCAGGCTATACCAATCCAGAAGTTTATTAAAATGTGAGATGAATATTGATTTGTCACTTATTTAAACTTCATACTATTCTATTAATTGTATGAAGTAAATAAGGCTCACAGTAATTTACACAAGCTCCAGTAGACTTAAGGTCCCCATACTAAATCCAAGACTCCCTCTCTCTAAACTCAGCACTGATGTCTCCTCTAAAAAGATAATTGTGCTAATGAATCCCACACATATGACTAGCACTGAGCTTATTTGGTCTATAAACAAGCATTCCCAACATTGCTCAGGTGACCTGCTGTGATGGGCCATGATAGCAAGAACTTCCTCAGTCGTGGAATGCCTTTTAGTATGAGGGCTCTCTAAAAGAGAGTTATGATAGCTTGCTTCTCCAATAGCTGGAGTGGATGACATTTAGTCAGGCTTAACCTCCTGGCATGCCAAGGCTTCTCCAGGGGCAGATGAGGGTGATCTTCTATGCTTTAGGGACAATCTCCCTGTCCAGCCCAGCTCTATGAAGTAAATTAGAAGGAATTTTGATTTTGGAATATTTTTCCAAAGCAGAGAGGATGACAAATCTGAAAGGATCTTATGAATTATCATTATGGCAGAAGGGTTCATGCACTGTTAACATATGCAGAAGCTCTAGCAGAAATTCCAGAGAGATAACTTTTTGAACCAATGAAGCTGTGTGAGTGCATGTGTGCAGTATATTTGGAGAAAAGAAGTTAAGTGCATTTGGAGAGAAGAAGGAAGGGAAAAATCACACATAACAATCTTTCAAATGACATGTGAATGTCAGTCTAACAGCTAGTTACGTTTACTTCCTTGAGAAGAATTTGAGGTATTAGAATGTTTTCCTTCTAGGAAAAGTGTTCTAAATGCACTGTCCAATACCTATGTAGACAGAAGAAGATGTCCTACAACTCCCAGCATTTCTCAGAGGAATGCTGAGAGTTAAAGGACTTTTTAATGTCAAAACATGCACAGGACTGTGCCTTACAAATGCCATCTAATGTAGCTGCCCATAACCTTCCAAACTCAAAGATTATGAGCTTCCAGTGGAAGGCAGGAAAAGCAAGTATTGCCCCTGTATTTCCCTTACCTTCCCAAACACGCAGACAGCTGATTGTGACATCCAAACTGTTTTGCCACTGCTCATGAGGAAGAGGGGCTGAGGAAGTACAGGCATTCTTCATATCCCAGTGGAGCCTCACTTCTTTCCTGCTTGCTGTCTGCAATGGTCAGTCAGTGTGTTCTGAGTACAGAGTGCATATTGGAAATCAGATTTTCCTATGACCATCTAGAGAGCCTCTAGCTGCCATAGGACTGCTCACTGAGTTACATCCTTACAGAGCATCTTTGCTTACTTGGTTGTATGAGTCCAATAAGACAAAGGACCTAAGGTGCTGCCTTACATATTTTATTTATGTATTTATTGAATTTAGTTTTTGAACCCATAGAAACAAAGCAAGCCCAAAAGGGGCCCCTGGGCCATCTAAGCTGACCTCTGGCTCCAGCCAACTCCTGGGTGGTGTATTTATGCAGATAAATTATTAAGGGATAATAAATCCTCCCTTAAATTTACGAGGATTTAAGGGAGTGAAAGTTGACCCTTTTATGGAGACATTTTGTAGTTTGTATCAATGGCAAGAGAAGCTTCCCCCTATGATGCCAGCAGATTAGGAAGCCAATCAAACCATATTTAGCATCTGATCCCACCTTCTTAATGGTCCCAAATATCCATTACCAAAGAGCTTAGACCACTTGCCCTTAAATAAATAAATAAATTGGGAAAGTTATTGAAAAGAAAACCAAGGATACTTGGCTAGCCAAGAGATCTCTACAAAGATGCTGAATGCCAAATGCTCTAGATGGAGCCGTTGATCTGCACCAAAATGTGGGGGTTTGTCACATCCCAATTCCACTGATGGAACTTATCTGTTGTATTTTGACCTAAGATAATACTCTGTGTGCATAATAGTTGCTGTATTAAGACCATCACTCCCCCCCCCCCCGCCGCCCCGCAAACAAAAAAAAGAAGAAGAAAAAGAAAAAGCAGCAGCAGCAGAGGGCAGTACTGAAAGTCTGCCCTTGAGAAAATAAAATGGCCATGTCAAATCAAAGTTATTTCAATCAGTTTTGTCAGTGATCCGGGAAACAAGAAAGATCTGCACAATAGGCAGGAACAGCTATGAAGAAACTGTTAAGCTCCATCAGGCCAATAATGCATATTCCAGAAAAATAACTGGGTAAATGTATATTGCAGTGATAGATAGTAATGGCCCAACAGAGCCATTACAGCCTATTAGGTCAATATTCTGCATTGCTAAAGTGCTTTAATTAATACACATTTACATAAGATATCGGGAGTTTCTTTCTGAGCCATGACGCACTAGGAAAAAAAAAAATGTGGAGCACAGCTCCTACCTTGCATTGCAATACACAGTACAGTTTGATGTTCAGTTATTTGTTATAATTTATTTAAAGTGCCTGTCAGAGACTCAAGGCACCAATTATGTTACTAACAGCATGCCTATCTCCATATTCATCAACCAGTGTGTTCTCATGCTTCAGGAAATGAAGGGAAATATATGTTTATGGGCTATACAACAGGGGTTGATGTGCTCAAACCTCTGCCAACTTGGCCTCCATCACCAGCTGATCTCTCACTTTCTGAAGTCCTTTAGAAGTTATTACAAAGCACAGCTAGCTGTGAATGGTGTATGGATGCCACTTCATTTGTTATATAAGAATTCTGTTTCTAGTAGAACTTAGCTTCTCTATAAAATACACAAGAACAGAATGTTCTTGCTGGTGAGCCTTGCTTCAGAAGCTAAGGATTGGTCCAGATGTCTGAAATTCTTTGTTGTGGAACACTCATATGAATGCAGCCATGTGGGGGAAGTGACAGTGAGATGGTTGCTTCTGAGTAGCCAGTGTCGGCTGGAAATTTCCCCACTTTTCTCATATGAATTGTGTCTTTAAGCATTTGTATGCCTGGCCCAATATTACTGAGATCAAACCAACGTTTTTTATGCCTGGACAATGAAAGCACCCCTTCACAGTCCACCCCTCCCTTGCAAACTGAACACCCATAAAGAGAGAGCTTCTGATCTAGAGCCCCACATGCCATCATCTCCCCACAGGTCCATGCCACACACTTACTGGGTTCAGACAAAATGGTGATCCACACTCAAGGGCTGAGTATGGGTTGTTGCTGAAATATGGCATATTGTGCTAACAGAACCAAAGTGTATGGACAAGTTATTGCTTGTTAACCACAACAACTCATGGAGAGAACCCCCTGGTTTGTTGTTGGACTGTGAATTGCTCAACATGGTTTGTTATCTCAGCTGACAAATCTCTGACATCTTGGGCTCAAAAGTCTGTGCTTCAGCTGCAGTGCTTGGCTTGGTTCCATCTCCATTTGTACCTCTGCTTCCTCAGACTCAGAGTTCATATTGAGATCATACTTGAACTCCTAGGTCATAACAAGAACTTCTTTGATGGAAGGGACCAGGAGGTGGAGGTTTAGAAGGAGAGCAATGCATCTGGTAGATGAAGTCAAAAAAGATAGTAGAAGGGACATGGGGAATTATAGACCTGTTAGCCTTACATCCATTGTAGGAAAAACAATGGAAAGGCCCATAATAGAGAGAGATCTAGTGATGCTAGATAGGGAAGGGAGGCTGACAGCCACACAACACGGCTTCCGCAAAAACAGGTCCTGCCAGACAAACCTTGTGGAATTCTATGACAAGGTTTCAAGATGGCTAGATGGAGGGGATACAGTGGATGTGGTATACCTGGATTTCAGCAAGACCTTTGATAAAGTGCCTCATGATTAGCAGCTACTCAAGGAAGGCTTTTTCAAAATCATATTATTTTCAAAGGAACCGTGCCCCTTTATTAGGGATATGGGTGTGCGTCAGGGTAGGGTTAGGGTTCCGAAAACGAGGTGTCCTGGCATGATTGTGATGGTTGGAATGTGTTTAGAATGGGCAGAAAGGATGAGCAGAGCAGAAAAAGCTACTCAGGAAAGGCTTTTTCAAAATCACATTATTTTCAAAGAAAATTGACTCCTATATTAAGGTTAGGGGTATGCCCCAGGGTTGGGTTAGGGTTCTGCAAACGAAGTGTCCCAGCGTGATTTTGATGGTTGGCATGTGTTTAGAATGGGCAAATAGGATGAGCTGCGGGGAAAAGCTACTAAAGGACGGCTTTTTTTAAATCACATTATTTTCAATGGAACTTGACCCCTATATTAGGGTTCGGGGTGTGTACCAGGGTAGGGTTAGGGTTACAAAAAAGAGGTGTCCTGGCATGATTGTGATGGTTGGGATGTGTTTGGAATGGGCAGAAAGGATGAGCTGGGTGGAAAAAGCCATTCAAGGAAGGCTTTTTCAAAATCATATTATTTTCAAAGGAACCGTGCCCTTTTATTAGGGATAGGGGTGTGCACCAGGGTAGGTTTAGGGTAACAAAAATGAGGTGTCCCAGCATGCTATTGATGGTTGTAATGTGTTTAGAAGATGCAGAAATGATGAGCTGTGGAGAAAATGCTACTCCAGGAAGACTTTTTCAAAATCACATTATTTTCAATGGAACTTGGCCCCTATATTAGGGTTAGGGATGTGCGTCAGGATAGGGTTAAGGTTCCAAAAATGAGGTGTGCCAGCATGATTTTGATGGTTGGAATGTGTTTAGAATGGGCAGATAGGATGAGCTGCAGGAAAAAGCTACTCAAGGACGGCTTTTTCAAAATCTCATTATTTTCAATGGAACTTTGCCAATATATTAGGGTTAGGGGTGTGCACCAGGGTAGTGTTAGTGTTCTGAAAATGAGGTGCCCCAGTGTGATTTTGATGGTTGGGGTGTGTTTAGAATGGGCAGAAAGGATAAGCAGTGCAGAAAAAGCTACTCAAGGCTTTTTCATAATCACATTATTTTCAACGGAACTTGAGCCCTTTATTAAGGTTAGGGGTGTGCACCATGGTAGGGTTAGGGTTACAAAAACGAGGTGTCCTGGCATGATTGTGATGGTTGGCATGTGTTTAGAATGGGCAGAAAGGATGAGCTGCACGGAAAAAGCTACTCAAGGAAGGCTTTTTCAAAACCGCCCTCTGTTAGATGGAATTTTACACCAATATAAGGGTTGGGGGTGTGCACCAAGGTAAGGTCAGGGTTAGAAAAGCAAGGTCTCCTGGCATGATTTGATGGTTGGTTATATAAGATTTTGTTGATATACACCAGGTGTATCCCTGACATCATAAAAGCAACCTTGGGGACTGTGTAAAGTGTTTTCGGGGGCAGGGAGACTCAGGGGAGAGCCCGGGATCAGCTTGTATCCTGAGTCTCCTTTCCTCCTGATCCAAAGTGCCACAGCTTGATGGCCTAAATTGGCCTTGAAGCTGCTTTGCAGGGCAGAATGGTGGCTTACATCCTACATTCCATCAGATACCTGTAGCCTTCCAAATTCAGAGGCTTCTAGGCATCCCGACTGGATCTCAACTTTGTACATTTAATAATGTATATGCGTAACTCTGTTAGATTTTTACACAAAATCATTTTAAATACTTATTCCAACTGCTATATTTTAGAGAAGGAGTGATTATCAGAGAATCCTATCTCATCCTGTACTCTCTATAAAAATAGAATGCTCAACTACCTCCTTCCCTCCCTCTCAATGTAGGATTGTGATTATGACAGAGTTATAAATCATCTGAAGAAACTTTATGCAATACAAATTGAGGTTTGGGATGCATGCAACACACTTCTTCAGTTAGCAAATTGTGTGCACGTGTGGAAAATAAACAACTACAAAGGACTTAACAAAGAAGAAGTGGCACACAAATGTTGAAGCCCTCACTCTTGAAGGTCATGACCATTCTACCTGAAGAATGCACTTCGCTGGTCTCCATCAGCTGCACCGGAGTTATGTGGGTTTCCTGAATATTCAGATTTACTTTGAATTCCTGCATAGCTCCAGGCATATCTGAACTATAGGTTTCAATTTAAACAGGGTAAGCTTGTGATTTCTATCTCAGTGGGGCTTCTTATCCATTTCAGCTTATATTCTGAGTTTCTAGAATCTATCCCTGTTATTGAATGCCATACCCGAAACAGAGCTTTATGGATAACTCCTTTAAAGCTCCAGTTAAAAGCTGAAATGGATAAGGAGACCTACTGGCATGGGAACACCAACTCTTCTGAATGTATAGTTCCGTCTTTCTCCCCACCCCTCCCTACCCCAATGAAATTCTGAGAACTTTAGTTGTGGGTAGGGGACTAGTAATCTCTAGGAATAAATGGAAAATGTTTAATTCACATTTTAATGAGAATTTAGTAATTTTGTCCTTTCAGATCATGAGAATAGAAATTCTGCTACCCTTTGAATTGTGCACTTTTCCAAATTTTGCAATGAAATTTTCCAATTAGAAAAAGCATACAAAATGTGGCCATTAGAGAAACTAATACTCAAATATGTGCAAATATACTTGCAAAATTGTATCTGTTAGCCAAAAAGCACATAACCAGATACATTTTGGCCCAAACTGACCTTGATCACCAGGGCTTTTTTGCCTACTCTTCATTATAATGTTGAAGTGTAATTTTTCATTTCAGTTGCACAGGTCAGGGTTATCCAATTTCTTCACAACGTGCAGAGTCACCAAGGGACAGATTTTTCATCTACATCCTGCTTTTCTTCCTTCTTGTGATAAACCCAAGACAGCTTACCTAATTCTCCTCGTCTCCATTTCTGTATGAAATAATTGAAAATACCCTAACATTTTGTATAGTGAAGGAACTCAGTTGGGGGATTAGGAAACAAGGACAGGAAGTTCCCCAAAAGGCATAGCTCACTCACCTAACCAAAGCTTGGGTGGATTGTTGTTGTTGTTGTTGTTGTTGCATGTGATGATGTGGTTTCTCCTTCCTTGACAACTTACACTGTTGGCTGGAAGAAGCCAAAGGCAGCTCAAGAGCTCAGATCAGAGCAAAGGCCAGAGGTGGGATGGAGCCAGGCAAAGCTGGTTCACCTGTACCTCATCTCCTGCACTAAGCTGCTCTTGGGGAGGGGGGGTGCAGAGCAGGAACATGCTGTGTATGACTGGTGGCATAGAGTGAGGCAACCACCTGAGTGGGCAGATTTGGCTGTTAGGAAAGGTCCAGCAAACTGTGTGCTTGTAGTATTTTTACTGCCACAATGGGGGAGAAGTGCCTGTGAGCTTTTTTTTGCCTCCTGTGCCAAAACATCTTGGCACTATTACATTGATTGGGGGAAGGATGCTATTGGCTATGCACCAGGGGTTGTCTCTGGGTTATAGCTTACCTTGGCATTAGGTCTATAGGTCTTCTGCTCTAGGAGTGGGAGTCTTGCAGCCTAGAACTCACAGTGTTCTCAAAGACTGGCTTTGCTGAGCGGTAGGCCAGAACAGCTGGAGGGCCACCACTTGCCTCACCCAGCAAGTCTAATCCTTCTGCCCTCTTTTATAATAATCACAGATGGGAAGTGGCTGCAGTTAGTGGTGAGGGAAAGACACTCTGCACATACCTCAGGACACTTCCAAGGATGAGTTTTGTCCAGCAGGAATTCAATTTAATTCCTTTGAGAAATTGTATAAAATATCCTTGTACAATTGGTACAACAAAGGCATTTTGTTCAAATGCCAAACAAGCTTTCCAGTCCTGCTAAGCCTTCTTCAAGGAACATCCAGTTTTCCTAGCATATACATATGCCTTTTTAATTTATCAGACTCAGGCTTCTGCAAGAGTAAGTAAAAATAATTCTCAACAGCTCTAAATTGCAACCTTCATAGCCAAGCATTCCTGCCCTGCCAGTGTATTGGATCTTAGCTTGCTCTGGCAAATACTGCAACATTCATTTCCATTTCATAGTCTCATCTTGGTTTTTTTATGGGTACCTTTATGAAGTGATTACTTAGCTATGTATACAATTAAATATATTGACACTACCTATTTTACTCCTAATTTATGAGCTTATGCTGAATGAAACACATTCTTTTTATATAAAATCTTACTATTTTGCATTCAGAGAGAGAGAGAGAGAGAGAGAGAGAGAGAGACCCAGTGGGTTTCATTTTCAGATCAGCATTCTCTATGTCAAAGGAAGGAGGTGGGTGGGAATCAGTGAGCTTAAATTATTAAAATACTAAGCATCTGTTAAAGATTCAGTCAGGTGTTGCAAAACTTACAGTACATCAATTTACTTGCTATATTAATTTTACTCATGCACCTTGACAAGAAAAGGGGAGGTGCTCTCTCTCTCTCCCCCCCCCCCCAAACTCAATGGAAGTGGCTCAGGAATGCAGACCCTCTTTTTCCCTTTTCAGATTTATACAGAGTGGGTAGCTGTTCACCAAGTTAAAATGCAGGTGAATGGTAGGTCTGCATTACAAATGCCTGAGGTAACTATAAAAATATAAATGGTATAAGGTTATTGATTTTTTCCCTTCAAGGCCACAAATTAGAAATGGCATGCTTAAAAAAATCACTGGTCTATTCACCAAATTTTAATTAAAACATAAATAAATCATTGTTGTCTCAGCACTTGCATATAAACAATGGGAAAGATGGCATGCTTACAACAACGTGTCATTGTTTTGTGAATAACAAGTACCACTGCAAAAATACAACCCAAATTGAAACCAGATTCCCAAACTAAATAATATCACATGCAATGCATTTCAGCCTATTACAGCAGAAGCCGCTGAAACCACACATTGGACTTTGGAAGAAGTAGAGAAGGCAGAACAACTTTGCAAAGTACATCAATACATTTTTTAAATGTTAAATAAAATTAAGCACTGTTCTGATATTACACATTAGATTCATTTTTGCCACATGCTATGGACTAGTGGGTTTCCGTGTCTTTATAGGAAACAATAACCATATGCTGTATTGGGTAGAGAATGTTTGTAGCTTCATCAGTACAGAACAAGAAGTCTAGAAAAGGAAGATATTTTGTTGTCATAAGCACTCTGCAAGGGCTTTTAATCAAATCTGCAGGGAACAAAATACTGGATATGGAAAACAACAACAACAACAATGCTACATTTTACTATGTCTAAGCAGTTCTCCTTCACTTTGAGAGCAGGAAAGTCAAGGGTACACCTTCCACTGGGATCCAGGAAATGTAGAAAGAGCAGCATCATGAAAGAGGCTTCAGTGAATATAAAATAACACTATGGAACTAGAAACTGTGGGGAAAAGGCAACTGAAATTATCAGGTGGACGCTGAAGTGACTCCAGTCATGCCAATGGTCATGTGATAGAAGAGCAGTCTCCCATCACTACCGTCTAGGTCCTTCATCTGTCAGAAAGAGCTGGAACCACTGAACACAATACTTTGTAGTCTCATTCCTGTAAGACTGCCAGTAATGTTACTAAGTTTGAGATACAATCATGAGGTGATCCAGGAAAATCAAAAGGGTTCACACTTCTCCTGTCCATCTGCCAGTGTACATCTTCCATCAGAATGATCAGGACAGTTTCCGTCCCACATACTGAGAAGTTGAACCAATCCAGAGAAGCAGTTTTCTCCAGGAATACCTGGAGCTAAAAGCCTATGCTCCAACACCAGATTGAATATGGGCCAATAATTTGTTGGATTGCTGGGGCGAGGCTCACCACATACCCAGCAAAAAAAGAGAAAAAAAAGGAAAAGCTCAAAAGAGAACAAAGTATTATTAATCTGCATAGAATTTACATATAGTGTTATATATAGGTACAACCACAAATTCAGAAATAATGACTATAATTAAACAGAAACACAAGACATTAACCAGGAACCTTGGGTGCCTGCTCAGCCACTTGCTGTCCAGCTAGGCAATGTTCAGGTTCATAACATTCCCTTCTTGAGGTTCTTAAACTTTAAACCAGAGTAGGACCAGGCGACTAATAACATAACAGATCCCTTCAAATAAAGGATTGTACTCTGAAAAGTAAGGCACCTAGCCATCCTAAGTGGGACCAATAAAAATATGGGAGCATAATATCCTTGCAGCAGCATTGCTTCTCCTAGGGTAGAATAAATGCTAGCATGTGGATTCTCTGATGATCAACAGAGTCTAGCTACTACATTCTGGAACACGAGAAGTACCGTTTTCTGTGACTGAGAGCATATGGACCCAGGAACTGCAACAAAGACCTCAACTAAGATATTCTCTTCCTTACACTCACCCCATCAATACCTGAAGGCTCCAGCAATTTATTTTTAAATCAATACAGCCAAAGTCAGTAATACTGGGTTTTTGTAGATAGGTTTCTCTGCTTCTATAATTCCATATCTTGCTATCCCACAACTACAATAAAGCAACCCACACCTATAGCTATCAGCTCTGACCTTGTCTTCTTGCCCCATCAATGTGCTTTCCAAATTCTCTGGACAGGACATTTTGCAAAGTTGAGGGAAACTCATAGTGTAGCATGCCAGCTGGCATGGAGTCTCTACTGAGCCATTTTTGTCCTTTTGTGCAGAAAAGGACCTGTATTTACTCAAAGGCTACACATTAAGGTGAAGCTGGCAGTTTAATGCTCTGGTCCTTGCAAAGTTGTCTCAGTCATGAAATATCAAATGACTCTCACATTGAGACAACTTTGCGTGGAAGGGGGAGAATGACTTGATGCCTAAGATCCATCAACAACCCTCACCAAGCCCAGTGGCATGAGTCTAATCATTTAGCAAGCTCCATAACTTTCTGTTTCTGGGTTAGATTTTTCCTTCAGAGCAGATCTATGTAAAAAAGCTTGTTTTAATATCTGGTTTTCAGCTATTCACTCCAATGGAGTCTCCCATCTCCTATCCAATTTATGTACACTCATGACTTCCCTTCTTTAATCTTCACAGTTAGGTTAGTATAATTGCTGTAGTGGCTTGCTTCCAAATATAAATGCATAATGCAGCATCAATGCAGCTAGTTCTCTGTTGCCCATGATGCTGTTAGACTGCTGCATAGGGAGAACTGGGTCTAACACTGCGCCTATCTTGGATTAATACATAGGAAGCCTCCTAATGCAAAGTCAAACTTAGCCCTGCATTGTCTGCTCTGACTCCAAGGTCTTTCCCTTCTGCTTTTTAGATGAGGCACCTTTTTAAACAAGGTGCCTAAGACTGAAGCTGTAGCACTATGAATCTGCATGCACAGCATGTGCTCTGCCACTGCACTCTGGATTAGCTCCTCCACCCTCTAATTTTATACTTCTTCCTGACCCTATTGGTTTCGTTCTTTTTCTCCCCACCATACTGGCAGCAGTGCCCTGGAGTATCCAACTGGCAAACCCCCTACTAGAATGAAGAAGTGATGCACTGCCACATGCTATTGACAATGCAAGCCAAAAGCCTTTGTTCTGTGTGTTGCATGATCATGCTGCACACCCATTTTTATAATACTGGTGATTTATGTTTGTACATGATGACCTGTATTGGTTCAGAACCTTGTATGGGGTCACCAGCTGTTCCACCCCATTGTAAACATGCATTTGCCAGCTCGGCAGTTCATAGGATCATGACTTTAGTTTAAATATTTAAACACACAAACAAATATGAACCGCAATCTCATAGCATATGACTTGCAAATTATCCTATTCATATTCATTGATTACAAGCCATGATTTACTAAATTATAAATGTGAATTATAAATTACTATACAAAGGTTTAATAGCCCTTTTGCCAAGTTTTAAAATGTGATGATAACTGGAATACAAATACAACACAATTGTAAATTCATAAGACTTTCTGAATGTTTATCCAACTTACACATTTTGATCTCTATCTATTGCTACTACCCACAAGTAAACATATCTACTTTCAGCTTGCCACAGATACCTTCAACAAAATCAGTGGTTAATCTGTTAATCTCTGATGGTCCTCAAGTATTTCCCCTACTATGGTATATACCTACCCAAGTTTCTTGAAACAACTAAAGAAAATCTGTAAATGTCTAAATCCCACTGAATTCAATGAAATTTTAAAAATATACAGTGCAGAAGAGGACAAGAGAAAACCCATGGTAGTTGGACTGCCTGTGCCTTGAAGGGCTTCCACATGCAGCCAGAAAGTGATGAACCATTTTGTCTTAATCATGGATGAGGGGGCTGACCTGGTATGTATTACAGAGATCTGGCAGAAGAAGGGGGAGATGTTCCCTCACTCAACTATGCCTGCCTGGGTATCTGATGCAACACTGGCCACGCCCAGAGGGAAGGGAGGGTCTCCCTGGTTTACTGAGACTCAATCTCCTTCATGGGGCTTCCTGTTCCTTTGAGATTGAGCCTGGAGTGTTTGTACCTGGTCTCTTGGCAGAGCAGCAGAGCAGCAGAGGCACAGGCTGGGAGAGAGTGCTGAGTGGCCAGGGGACTGGCAAAGGCAAGGTAGGAGCTGGGCAGGGGAGCAGAGGGCCAGGAGCAGCAGAGAGGAAGGGTGTCGTCCCTTGTCTGCGGCCCTTGGCTGCAGCCTGGGCTGTCTGGAGACTCCCTTCCCTGAGACACAGAGGTTTGTTTGTTTGTTTGTTTTTGTTTGTGCTGTGCTTTGCTTTGTTTTTCTTCCAATTTAAATTTAAGTTTATTTTATCCTCGTGTGTGTGTGTGCGAGTGAGTTTTTGTCTGGGAGAACTGGGTGGGTGAGAGGAACTGCAGGAGAAACAAGGCAGGGGACCAAGGTAAGGTCTTGGAAGGGATCCCAATGGCAGACCAGGAGATGGCCTTGGTGGGAGTCACGGGTGTTGCTGTCCGCTGTGAGAGCTGCGACATGTTTTGCCCTTCTCCCCCAGGCGAGACAGGGATACACTTGCCCTCGGTGCAAGTTGGTGACCTTGCTAGAAGAGGAGGTGAGGTGCCTGAGGGCCGAGAGAGCTCTCCAGCCCCCCCCCCCCAGAGCAGCCCGTCTCTGGACAAAGGGTTGAGGGAGAGACCATGGGAGCAGCAGCTGCGGAGACATGGAGGTATGTCACCCACAGGAGGAGGAGGCCAACACAGACTCCTCCTTCTCCTGGCACCAATCTGGAGCTGGGAAACAGGTTCTCTCCACTTGGGGAGGCTGGGGCTGATGAGGCCATGGGGGACCAGCAGGACCCCCAGCTAGGGACGACAGGCAGCAAGGGGGCAAGGGCCAGGGCACGGCTGCCCACCAGCACCGGGAAGGTATGGCAGCAGGTGATTGTTGTTGGGGACTCCCTGCTGAGGGCCACTGAGGCGGCAGTGTGCCTCCCCAACAAGGGAGGTTTGCTGCCTGCCAGGCGCACGCATCTGGCATGTGAAGGACTGAGTGGAGCATCTTGTTCGCTCCGGGGGTCACCAGCCGCTCCTGGTGATCCATGTGGGCACAAACGAAGTGGCCAGGCAGGGTGTGGTTGGGACCACCAGGGACTTTGAGGCCTTGGGGAAGAAACTCAGGGAGCTGAAGGCCTTCTCGTCAATCTTACCTGTCCGGGGATTTGGGCCAGGAAGGGAGAGGAGGGCCTCCAAGGTAAACGACTGGCTTAGGGTGTGGAGCCTGAAGGAATGCTTCGGGTTCCTCGACCACGGCTCTCGTTTTCTTGCCAATGGACTTCTGGCAAGGGATGGGTTACACCTCACGAGGATGGGGAAAAGGTCCTTTAGAGATGCTCTAGCGAGCTTCGTCTGGAAGACTTTAAACTGAGCCGGGGGGGGGGAGTTCAGGCCCCCCAGGAACGTGTCTGTACTGGACAAGTGTGGGGGGAGGATCAGAGCTCTGGGAACAGGGTTTTAGAGATACTGCAGGGACTGACAGGACTCCTACAGAGATGGGCCAGGTGGGCAGGATGGGAGGAAGGAGGAGGCTGGGAACTCCAGGGAAAGGAAGCGGTGGGAATGAGTTGAGGTGCATGTACACCAGTGCTAGGAGCATGGGTAGTAAGCAGGAAGAGCTTGAAGCTCTCCTGGGAATAGGAGGGTATGATCTGGTGGGAATCACAGAAACTTGGTGGGATGAAAGGCAAGTCTGTGAACACAGAAGGGTATCACCTTTTTAGAAAGGACAGGAAGGGAAAGAGAGGTGGGGGTGTGGCTTTATACGTCAGGGAAGGGATAGGCTGCAGTGAGATAGAATGCAGCACAGATGGGGATTCGGTAGAGGGAGTCTGGGTGAAACTTAGGGGTTTTGACAGGGAAAGAGACCTGACAGTGGGGGTATGTTATCGCCCTCCAGGTCAACTTGAGACCCTGGATGATGTCCTGACAGGCCAGATTCTAAGGATATCTCAGGGGAAGAGACACAGTAATTATGGGAGATTTCAATCTCCCAGATGTTAATTGGGAGACTTACTCGGCGGTGACAGCCAGGTCTCGTCGCTTCCTAGAAGCTATAGAGGGAGGGAGGGAGGGTTTTTCACACAGAGGGTCCGAGAGGTGACGAGGGGGGGAAGCATCCTTGACTTGGTCTCAACCAATAGGGAGGAGCTGATAGATGAAGTACAGAGTAGGGGAGCTCTGGATGCGAGTGATCCCTCCATCCTTTGCTTTGAGATCAGGGGACTGAGGACGTGCAGCAGGTCGAGCACTAGAAGCTGGGACTTCAAGAGGATCAACTTTGGCCAACTGAAGGCCAGACTGGGGAAAGTCTCCTGGGATAGGTTACTGGAAGGTAAGCGAGTTGAGGAGGGGTGGATAGCACTCAAAAGGGAGGTTTTGGAGGCGCAAGCCTTGACGATACCTCTAGTCAGTAAGGTGGGGAGGCAAAGGAGAGTGCCGCCATGGATGCGAAAGGAGGTGGTTAAAGGGATTAGACGAAAGAGGAACCTCCGTAGGAAATGGGTACTGGGGGAACTAGACAAAAGGGTATACCAGGAGGAGGAGGCCCGTTGCAGAAGTATTCTTCGCAAGGCTAAGGCTGATTACAAGCTGAACTTGACAAGAATATCAAGAGCAACAAAAAGGGCTTCTTTCAGCATGTAAATAGGAAGAGGAAGGGGAGACAAGTGGTGGGACCACTAAATAAGGAGGAAGGAGATCCAGTGACTGATAGGAGGGAACAGGCACAGATGCTAAATGACTATTTTGCCTCTGTGTTCTCCCCAAAGCAGGACTGGGGATATCCGCATAGGAGATTAGATGAGGCTGGGGACTTAGCCCCCCCTTGAAGTCGAGGGGCTCCTCAGGACATTGGACATTACAACGGTGGCAGACCCTGACGGGTTACACCCAAGAGTACTCCGAGAGTTGGCAGGGGTTCTTTCACGCCTGCTGGCCTCCATTTTTGAGACCTCGTGGAGAACAGGTGAAGTTCCAGAGGACTGGAGGGTGGCATTAGTGGTCCCAATTTTCAAAAAGGGTAGTAGAAAGGACATGGGAATTATAGACCAGTTAGCCTTACGTCCATTGTAGGAAAAACAATGGAAAGGCTCATAATAGAGGGAGATCTAGTGATGCTAGATAGGGAAGGGAGGCTGACAGCCACACAGCACAGCTCCCGCAAAAACAAGTCCTACCAGACAAACCTTGTGGAATTCTATGACAAGGTTTCGAGACGGCTAGATGGAGGGGATGCAGTGGATGTGGTATATCTGGATTACAGCAAGGCCTTTGACAAAGTGCCCCATGATATCCTGGTGGAGAAACTGAGGAGTTTTGGGATACACCAAAGCACTGTCCGGTGGATTAGGGCATGGTTGACTGACCGAAAGCAGAGGGTAACCATTAGCGGGGAATCATCAGGATGGCAGCCAGTAACAAGTGGGGTCCCCCGGAGCTCTGTCCTGGGGCCGATCCTGTTTAATCTTTTCATTAACAACTTGGAAGAAGGGGTGAACAGTCTGCTGATCAAATTCGCAGACGACACTAAAACTGGAGCGGTGGCCACAACTGAGCAGCAGGTACTCCAGATCCAAAAGGATCTGGACAGACTATGGAAGTGGGCAGGAGACAACAGGATGGCGTTCAATGTGGATAAGTGCAAGGTCTTGCACTTGGGGCATAGGAATAGGTGTCATAAGTACAGCTTAGGTAACAAATGGCTGGAGAGCAGCACTTGTGAAAGGGACCTCGGGGTGCTGGTTGACTGCAGGCTAAACATGAATCAGCAGTGTGACATGGTGGTCAAGAGGGCAAACGCCCCCCTTGGTTGCATAGCCAGAAGTGTGGCTTCTAGATCAAGAGAGGTATTACTACCACTCTACACGACTCTGGTGCACCCGCAATTGGAGTATTGTGTTCAGTTTTGGGCCCCTCATTACAGAAAGGATATAGCCAGGTTGGAGTCAGTGCAGCGTAGGGCCACAAGGTTGGTGGCCAGTTTGCAGGGGATGCCGTATGAGGCGAGACTGAGGGAACTGGGTCTCTTCAGCCTGGAGAAGAGGAGACTCAGAGGGGATCTGTTGGCGACATACAGGTATGTGAGGGGATGTCACATGGAGATGGGTAGAGATGTGTTCTCCCCTGCAGAGGAAGGCAGGACACGCTCCAATGGAGCAAAGCTCAGGGAGCCAAGATTCCATTTGGATGCCAGGAAGCACTTCCTGACAGTCAGGACCCCGAGGGTGTGGAATGGGCTTCCACGAGAAGTCGTTGAGGCCCCATTGGTGCGGGTGTTCAAGGATAGGCTGGACATCCACATGGTGGGCATGTCGTGAGCGGAGCCAGCTGGTGCCGGAGGTCAGACTAGATGGCCCAGGAGGCCCCTTCTGACTCGCTCTGTTTCCTTGTTTCTATGTTTACCTGGTGGTGGGTGACCAAGACAGACAAGGGATTCTGCTTGTGTACCGTGCACCCTCCTGTCCATCAGACTCCCTGCCTGAGCTGACGGAAATTGTCTCGGACCTGGTATTGAGGACCCCCAGGATGTTGGTCCATGCCGAGGCAGTTCTGCCCAGCGTGGCTCAGAACTTCATGACTTCCATGGCAGCCATGGGACTGTCTCAACATGTCACTGGCTCATGAAAAGAGGTCACACTCTGGACCTGGTTTTCTCAATGGGGCTGGAAGAGGGTGACCAGGAAGTGAGGAATCTGATCTTAACTTCTTTGTCATGGTCAGATCACTTCCTCGTGAGATTTGAGCTTGGGGTTGATCACTCTCCCTAGAAGGGTGAGGCCCCCATTAAGATGGTCCACCTCCAGAGTCTTATGGAACCTGATGGATTCCAGAGGCCTCTGGGGGATTATCTGGTGGATAAAGCTGGCACTCCTGTTGATGCCCTGATCGATTTGTGGAATGGGGAAATGACCAGGGCAATTGACACGATCGCTCCTAAGCATCCTCTCCCATCTAGCAGAGCCCACTCGGCACCATGGTATACGCCTAACTTGCGGGCAATGAAGCAGACTATGAAACAATTAGAGTGCAGGGGGGGAAATCATGGGACAGATCTGACTGAACACACTTACGTGTTCATTATTGACCCTATGCTGTGGTGGCGAGGTTGGCGAAGAGGCAATACTTCTCCGTTTCCATTGCCTCCTCACAGTGCTGTCCAGTGGAGCTTTTTTGAGTGGTGCATGGCCTAACACACTCTGGCCAGAAAAAAGATTTGGTGACACCATCAGCAGCCTGCTGTGACAACTTTGCACAGCACTTCAAGGAGAATATTGCACAAATCCGCCACGAGCTGGACTCCACAGTTGATATGGCTCCCGAACGGGTCCAGAGCACCGTCTGGTCCATCATTGTTGGATGAGTTTCAGTTGTTGCGGCCTGAGGATGTGAACAAGGTGCTTAGGATGATACGTTCTACCACCTGTTTACTTGACCCTTACCCTTCTGGGCTACTTACTTGAGCCAGTCATGGGATTGGCACCTGGATCCACGAGGTTATTAACTCCTCACTGTGGGAAGGCTGTGTCCCTGCCCCTTTAAAGGAGAGATCAGACCTGTCCTGAAGAAGGCATCCCTGGACCTAAAAGTGGCTGCTAATTATAGACCAGTGGCCAACATTCTGTTTTTGGGCAAGGTGTTGGAGCAGGTGGTGACAGGACAACTCCAAGCACTGTTGGATGAAACTGATTATCTGGCTCCATTTCAGTCCGGCTTCAGACCTGGTTATGGTACTGAATCTGCCTTGGTTGCCCTGTATGATGACCTGTGCAGGGAGAGGGACAGGGGGAGTGTGTTTCTGTTGGTTCTCCTGGACCTCTCAGCAGCTTTTGATACCATCAACCATGGCATCCTTCTGGATATGCTGACCAGGCTAGGAGTAGAAGGCTCTGCAAGGCAGTGGTTCCGCTCCTATCTGGATGGTCAATTCCAGAAGATGGTGCTGGGGGAATATAGCTCTGTGCCATGGAGCTGTGCCATGGAGTACCACAGATCTCTATTTTGTCCTCCATCCTTTTAAACATCTACATGAAACCACTGGGAGAGGTCATCAGGAGGTTTGGGCTGCAGGGCCATCAGTACACTGATGACATCCAGCTCTACCTCTCATTCACAACTACTCAGGTGAGGCAGTGGCTGTCCTAAACTGGTGCCTGGCCAAGGTAATGGGCCAGATGAGGGCCAATAAACTGAGCCTCAATCCAGATAAGATGGAGGTCCTACTGGTGGGCAGTTCAGGCTTATAGGTAAGTGATTTCGATCCTGTCCTGGATGGGGTTGCACTCCCTCTAAAGGACAGGATCTACAGCCTACAGCCTTGATCAGAGCTGTCCCTGGAGGCCCAGGTGATGGTGGTGGAGAGTGTGCTTTCCTGCAGCTTCAGTTGGTTCATCAGCTGCATCCTTACCTGGGCAAGCACGGCCTAGCAACGGTGACACATGCTCTGGTTACTTCCTGGTTGGATTATTGTAATGCACTCTACATGGGTCTGCCCTTGAAAATGGTCCAGATGCTTTAGAGTTGCCAGGCTGCTGACAGGGGCTGGTTGTTATTCTCATATGACGCCTGTCCTCTACCAGCTACACTTGCTCCCGATTGAAGTCTGGGCCCAATTCAAGGTGCTGATATTAGCCTATAAAGGATACCTGAAGGAACATCTCCTTTCCTATATGACCTCATGCCCCTTAAGATCTTCAGGAGAGGCCCTGTTCCAGGAACCTTTCCTGAAGGAGGTAAAGAGGATGTCTACCTGGAGGAGGGCCTTCTCTGTGGTGGCATCCAGACTGTGGAATGCACTCCCCAGAGAGGTTCATCTGGCGCCAACTTTATACTCTTTTCAGCTCTAGGTGAAAACCTTTTTTATTTAACCATCATTTTAAGAATTAAGAATTTTAGATGTTTAAGATTACAGTCACATGTTTATTTTATTTTTATGAATGTGATTTATTTATTCCTTTGCTATTTATTGTTTTCATTATCGTATCATCATTGTTGATTGTACTTTTTTTATTACTGTTTTTAATTACTGTAAGCTGTCCTGAGGCGTTTTATTGGGAAGGACAGGGTAAAAATGTTTTAAATAAATAAATGGAAAAAATCCTTCTGCAATCTGCCTTTAACAAACTACTTTTTGTCTTCTCTGCAATACATCACAACAGTGAACAAGCAACAGGATGAACCTTCCTGCCACCTCACAAAGGATGCTTTGTGGACATCCAAGGGTGGACATCCTTTACCTGTGATCTTTTTACACAGAGAGGCAGTTTCATATATCCTTTGGTGGACAACCTCCCAGGGACTATGGAACTGCAGCTTTCACTGTGCACAAAGGCCATGTTGATTTAAAGAAGATTAAGTGTAGCTTTTTCTTTACTGCTGTTCCTCATATGTGAAATGGGACTTATACTAACATAGCTGTTGGGGTAGTTACGTGGACAGGCAAAACAGAAATGGCAAACCTTTACAAATGATTGATGACTAAGTCATTCTTCATCACCAGGTTCCGTTGAATTTCACAATTTCCTCTTTCATGGCAGGGATAAGGCAATCTGGTGCTTCTAAATGTTTTGGCTTTTAGATTTCATGAACACTGACCGCTGGCTGGGGCTTATGGGAGCTGTAGTCCAAATCATTTGATATATATACCAGCCTACCTGCCCTGTTCCACTTATTTTTTCATGAATAGGAAACTAATAGAGATTCTTTCATAGGTGTGTTTCCTTGTAAGCCAAGAACTGTAAAAACCATAAAAATGATTGTGTAAAGATGGCTTTACCATTTTGAACTTACTCCTTATTCAATAATGCGTAAGATATCATACCACAAGAACTAATCACTTCTGTAGCTCTATCACACCTTTATTCACCCAAATGCCTGGGGACATTAGAAACTTTTGGCCTATCACAGAAATGTGGCCAGGATTGTGTATATTGCATAGAATTAACCATGGGCTACAGAAAAGACACAGTCATTGTGCTTATTTTGCAAAGCAGATTTCACTTAATTAAAAATGTTTGAGCATCTTGCACCTTCATCTTCTGTAGAACTTCTATTCAGTTCTATTTGTGAACTGGGAAATTATATCCATTCTTCCAAAATGTGTGTGTAACAGATTACAGACAGTCCAGGGTACCAAGGGGTTGATCAAAGCCTATCAGTGAGTATCTGCTCACCTTATTCAAATTATTAAATATGGAGGGGAGTTTCCTTATATGGCAAGATCATATTGAAATGGCATGTGGTTGATGGCAATTTAGTTACAGTTTATCAATAGAAGACACACTGATTAGGTTGCAAATACATAATGCTAGGATTGCAAGGTAATTTTAGGTATGAAAATTACCTGGAGAAACTTTATTGTGATTTTAGAACACCAACATGGCACATTGTTTTAAAAACATTAAAATCAACATCTTCTCCTAGAGGCTAAAGATAATGTATAGTACAGACGGAAAGTAAAAGTATACAATCTACAATATAAATATCAAGTTAAAAAAACGCTACCAGTTTCACAAAATATTCGAGCAAATGGGCGTTAGAAAAATATTCAGCATTGTAAAGGCCAGCACAGTAAAATTCTGTATCATTGGAAGGGAAGCTGTCAAAGATAGCGCACATAAGGCCTATAAGGGGCTCATTTGAATCTTGTCTTCTTGTATATCAGCTTGCCGGCAACCCATGCAAATTGGCATAGGAAGGGGCTGCTTCAGGTTCATCAAGAATGTTTCAATAGGGGGTCTTTTTCTCCATCCCACTGTCTGTTAGGAAGTTTTCAATAAACAAAGCATATTTCGGCATCTGAAGAGTTAACTTGCTGCCATCTAGTGCCCACTGCGAATTTTACAGGCTGTCTTTCTAACTTCTCTGTAGACCGGCTGCTGTACAGAGAGCTGTTTGCAAAAACATGCACTGTACTGTGATACCACCTGTATAAAATTGTGAAGGAGGGAAGGAACGTTGCATCTGCAAAATAACCTGGATTTATTTTCCTAAGTAAATGACATCATTTAATATAATTGGAGCAATTTCTCAGGCACCTTTCAGGAAAAATTCAGCATTTTGTATGGAGAGAAAGAAAAATAATTAAAAAAAAAAACCCCTATACCCTTGCTGTTTCCTATTTTCTATATGCAACAGAGAAGGCAAGTGGGAAATAAAATAAAAATAGGGACAATGGATCCCAATGTAAGGATACAGGGAGATAGGAACCGGTGTTCAGATGATACAGAAAGGTATTTAGGGATTGCTTTACACAGCAAAATACCTTGGGACTTGGAAAAGAGTGCCCTATTACTCAGAATACTTATGGGGAATAAAATGTATTTGATTGTGGCATATAATAGTAATTCATCCTAAACCATCAGATTTGGGATTGACTGCTAACTTTTGACAACACATCTGGTGAACTGGCTAGTTTTGCAAGTGCAAAACAATGGTGAGTCATTCCATCAACTGACCACAGAGGAAAATGGAAATCAGGACTTCTCTTTAAGTTCTGCTGAAAGATTAGACTTATCATCTTCTTGAACTGTTTACATTCCATCTGCTTATGAGAAGAACTGCTATTTAATTTAAGAATTAGGGCTTGAGATTGCTTGTTTCCTCTTCTATCCTCATTCTCTTTTCCTTTTGTGTACTGATTATATGAAAGCTGCTGTGGGGGGCACTACTTTTAAAAGTGGCTGGGGGAGAGGCAAAAAAGGCATCACTATCATCATCATCATGATCATCATCACAGAATTGGAAGGAACCTTGGAGATCACCTAGTCCAAAGACAGGCATTTCTTTCTGGCGCAGGACTGATTTAAATTTCAGATAAGCTTTTATGGGCTCTGTTCCAGTGGTAGGCAGGGTTAAAGAAAAATGGGAATAGGGTCCAAAACACCAACATATTGTAGTTTAAAGCTGTGGCTGCCAGTGAGTTAGTTTTAGTAATCTTTTAGAATGAGGAAAAGTGCATACATGTTAAAAACAAAACAAAACAAAAACCACCAATGATTGGAGGAAAGCAGGCATGGACTTCTGGGGACCTCGAGAGGCCCAGATCTCCTCCCTGGGCCTCAGGATATCCACCCTGACCTACTCCAACCATTTTTCTCAGCTCAGGTCATACAGTTACAGCATCCCTGTTGCAGTCAAGGAGACTGCGATGGCAGTCTGTGAAATGGTGTTCTTTGTTAAATTTATCTTAATACATCTAGCCAAGGTCTGCTCCATTGTAACTTTAACCCATTGTTTCTAGCCTGTTCCATCTTCCACATGTCACCCTTCTGAATATTTGAGGAATGCTATAAGGTGATTCTTTAGTTGTTGCTTCTCCAGCAAACATCAATGTATCCAGCTCTTAACAGTAGGATTTCATTTCGTATCCTATCACCATCCTGGTCTCTTCTCTGGATAAGTTCTTGTCAGGCAACAGCTTCTCAAAATAGTCACACAGTATCCCAAATGTGGCCTAGCTAACACAGTATTCATTGGAACTATTATTTCACATAACTGGTCACTGCTTCTCCTAATTAAGCCTAGGATTGCATTAGCTTTTTTAGCAGCTATATCACCCTGCTGGCTCATATTCAGCTTACCATCCATAGAGGGAGTTATCTTATGGCCTGTAGATATCTGGGGGAGCCAGGATCACATAGATTCCCAGGTCTGTTGAAAACTGAGAATCTTTGTTCTGACTATCCCCTTCTCATGGCTTGCACAGAAAGAATGTGCCAGCTGTCTTCTAGAATTGAAGTCATTAGCAAACCCAGTCTAAGAGGTATCAGATATTTCATCCCTGGTAGTGAAGATTTCAGCAGATGTTAGAGTGGCTGAAATTCCCCACTGCTACTATGACTTGCTCCTGTAGGAAAGTGCCATCCTTGCCTTCCAGCCAGGTGGGTGATCTGTATTAGATTGCCACAACACCAGAAAGTCCTGCCTGAATAGCTAAATGCTAGCATGTCAAGTCTCCTTTGCTAAACTGGAAAGGTACAGGCCTGCAGCCAGATGTGTAGTCACATGTGGAAGTGGAACAGGGGGTTGATGGACTTATAGTCTCCTGCCAACCATTCCATTCCACAGGACTTCCATCCTTAGAGTCATGGATTTCCATACAGGATAAACATTCTCTGCATATAATGCTACTTTCCCTTCCTTAAAAACATATGAAGAGGCATGCTGGATGAGACCAAGGCCCATCTAGTCCAGCATTTTGCTCACACAGTGGCCAATCAGTTGTACCCAGGATCCCACAAACAAAATTTGAGTGCAATAGTACTCTCCTGCCCAAGTTCCCCAGTGTCTTCCTGTTGGGTCAGTTCATTAGATACATTTGGTATATCCAAGTCACGCTGTATATCTGTCCAACAAGTCACACTGTCATACAATAGCAGCCATTGGTATTGCATCTTCCCAGTTTCCTCAAATTATTATAGAAACTAAACCTTTTTCAATGAAGTCTTCATAGTTAGCTGTTCATTTTCCTATATTTTTTCTTCCAGCACCCTAACATAACCACACTATCATCCACAATTCACATTATTTTGTCAAGTATTAAACTGTTATCTATTTTAATTTTAAAAATGATTTTATATGTAATTAGAACTGGCCATAACATCTGCTAGTACATGAATGAATGAATGAATTCAACCACATGAATTCAACCTTATGAAACCCTGAATCCAACCTCAGTTATCAAACTTTGTTTACCAAACTTCATGTAAAGACAATATTCCAAGTTACAATATTCCAAATTGTAACCCTCTGTAATTAGCATGTTCAATTATCTGAATTCATATTATACAGACATTTTTAAATAGCCTCCAGCATACTTAGAAATCATATTGCTGGTTTTCCTGAAATTTATTTTCCCGCAGTGCAGAGAGATGCAATTGATGGAAAGTGAATTGTATCCTGTGACAAATGGGCCTCTCCTTTTTAAATTTTTCAACTGATTTTCAGTTCATAACTTAACCTTCTGAACCAAAGATACTGTTTTGTGGCATATACATCAAAGACTGAAGCAGCTATATGATAGGTTGGGAACTGCATTTCTTACATGTGCTCACATTCAGTTACACCATGAAAGCCAACAAAGAACTGAGTATTTAAGAATTAGCCATTTCTACTTCAATCCAAGCACACAAAGTAGAATTTTGGAATATTTGATTCTGTAGGTAAAAGCAACTGTTTAAACTAAACCTATCATTGTTCATGTCAGTAAGTTGCAAAAAAGAGAGAACAAGGAATATACTAATTCAAGTCCCAAACCCCCTACATGTAGACAAAGGAACTTCGCAACATCAAGTGACCAGTTTTTATGTTCTGTCGCAACATCAAGTGCCACATGAAGTACACCAGGGCTAAACAGGCCCCCATATGAAAGGAACAATTCCCTCCAAAAATGTCTCAGTGCAACCAATCGAAGCTTATCTTTTAACACTAACTGCTGGGCCAGGGAGAGGAAAGTGATTTATCAGAACCATGGCTGATATATAAAATGATATATAAAAAGTTAAATATCCTCCCTCACTGCAGACTTTTAAAGCCCAGCTGTGTTTTTGAACCACACAATAAAATAACATCTAGTTTGACCCTTAGACTCTTCGGAGTGAAATTCAAACTTTAAGAAAGAGCTTTACAAGAGTTTACTAGACCATCATGCAGCTAATTGTAGTTCCGTGGTTTGACTTCTTCCTGTCTTGCCAACATTAAAGGAGTCTTTGTCATTTTCCCAGTGCATACAATATTTTGTCCTTTCCTAAGGGTACTTCATTAGTAAATGCAAGCATCATGTTTGTCCTTGTCTAAGAAAAAATGTCCAGTAGGTCAAGAACGGGGAACCTCCAGCCTGTGGGCCAGGGAAGCTGGGGGAGGTCCCAGCTGGCCTGGCATGGCATTGCTTTGCTTTGCTCTATAACTGCTCTTTCTGCCATGGTAGGAAAAGCTCTTACCCATGAACAGCAGCAGAGAGAGGTGATTACCAATTGAAACTATTCTCTACCTCAGAGTTCAGTAGGCTGAGACACTTGTCCCCAGTCAAATGCTGATAAGAGGTAAGAGCTTTTTCCTGCAGGGAAATGGGCTGGGGTGGGCTGGGGGGGGGGGTGGACTGAGAGCTGAGCAGCTCAGCTTAGCCCTGCTGCCCTCTGAAGCTTGGACTGCAGACTTGCCCTGCTTACTTCTCAGTAGACATGCAGAGATAAGGTTTGTAACTGTTCAGCTGTTCAGTCATGTCCGACTACACATGATCCTAGGGACCAAATCTCACCACACTTTCCGATCCTGTGCCACCTCTTTCAGCTGAACTATGCTCAGGCCTGCATCCTCTTTGATGGAGTCTAACCACCTTGCTCTTGGGTGACCTGGTTTTCTCTTCCCACTGAGCATTCCAAGCTTTGTATCTTTTTCTAATGAGCTTGATCACATAATGTGGCCAAAATACACGCGCCTCAGCTTTGTTATCTTGTCAGCCAGGGACACATCTGGTTCAATATGCTCCAGCACCTTGTGACAAGGTTGCTATTTGAAAGCTAGAATGGTATTTGAAAGTGCTGCTGAGTCTGTCTTGCTTACTTCCAAGTAGACTTGCCATCTTGCTTGTGGGAACACATGGTGCTCAAGCTTACTTCTGAGTAGAAATGCTTTGGAGGAGGGATTGGCTTTTTCCATCCCAGTTAGGTTTGCCAGTGAGCTCACCCACCACTGACATGTGGCTGCTCAGAATATCTCCAGAATGGAATCTGGCACTCTGCCTGAAAACAGGTCCCAACCTCTGTGATGAGGTGATGATAGGAATTTGCAGCCATTAGCCTTTTTTTAATTGGTGCATTTTCCTAGGTGCCCTATTGAGGGAATACCAAAAAAAAAAAAAAAAAGGCTGAATTAAGAAAAAGGGTCACAATAGAACAGGCAAGAACTGTAGAGCTCTATGGAAGATGGAAACTTACTTTGAGTGCATATATTTCGTTTGGGTGAGGTTGATTGTAATACAGAGTTAATCGTGCTTGTGTACTTCTGAGGCAAGCACACAAATGACAGGGGCCTGCTGGGAGCTGCACCCCCTTTTCTGTCTAAACACGGCTTTTTTTTCTTTTTCTTTTTTTGAGGGTGGGAGTTAATGAAAATAAAATGACTTCGCTAAGAGTCAGAAAAATATCTGTAATGATTACAAATGTGAGTAGGTGGGAGTTTGCAGAATTATACGAAGAAACATTGCAAGTCTTTTGACTGAAGTACATCTGTTGATTAAAAATTTGCAAACTCTTGTTAAATGGAGCAGGAAAAAGAGAGAAAGCTGAAATTCAAGGAAGTTTCCCATTCAGAAATTCAGTTCCTCCTGAATTTTCTCAGATAAAAAACTGCATGATCACCCAGCAGCACAGATGTGGTACTGTCTGCTGCCGTCTGCTGCAATGACATATGGAAGCCACTTTTTGAAAGCCAAGGTCAAGAATAGGGGAACTGTGGCCCTCCAGGTCTTGTTGGATTCAAACTCTCAACATCCATGAACATTGGCATGATAGGAGTTGGAATCCATCAACTTCTGGGGAGCCATAGATTCCCATCCCTGGCCTGATGATATATATGGAGGTTGGTACACAAATGTAAGGCCATGTCTACTAGCAAAGATAATTTAGTGCATGTCCATCCATGTCTATGAAATATTTATACTGGCTGGGACCACTTGAATTTAAGATGCTTCATTTCCCACATTCTATGCTACACCATTTGCTTTCACAATCTGAATGGCACCTAGGGCTCATGCTGGCAAAGCAGAACTGAAAAGAAGTGATGTGTTCTACTCCTTTTTTGTTTTAATCATTCCATTTAATGAAACCAATGGGTGGAAATTCATTTGTGCTGGCTCCAGGGCTTCTGTTGATCTACTGTCAGTTTAGGGACTTGCCTGAAACTGAGAAAGACATCCCAGGGTCTATAGGTTTACAGGACTGGTACTGGAAATTGCTTGATAAGGGCTTGAGAATAAGCATCAATTTTAAATAATAATACCTGAGTTAAATCTAAGATATCTCCACAAGATGCTAAGTGAATTTCTTGCTGCTCTGGCTCAAAAGACAATATAAAGCTGGAAAAGATATTGAAAGGGCTACTAAATGGATTGTGTACATTCAAAGAAGGTGGGGTTATGAGAAGATGTGTGGAGGGGTAGGTATTCAAAATGTAGAACCACTGGTGGCAGCATCCACCGGCCCCATCTCCTCAGCTGCATGCTCTTGTTTCCCAGAAGAATGACTCCAGTGGCAGGGCACGTGGTGGATGCTGCAGAATTGCCCCAGGGACTGTTTCCTCCATTTAAGGTAAGCTCTCAGGGGACACATGAGGGGTGGAAATGGTGGCCTTCCTCAAATTGAGCACCTCTCCTACTCACACACATTTACTTCCCCCCCCCCCCCATGCACTCATATGACTACAGTCACATGTAGACTTTACCCTCCCCTTCTCCCTGAACCCATCTTTTGGCAGGCTTCTAGTGCAAGAACATGCACAAAGAGCCCTCTCAGTATTCAGCAGATTCAGCAGTATTCAACATATTCACCTTAGGAAACTCAGCGGAGGATTGCACAAATCAAGGCTTAGAAAGATTGCAAGACAACTGACCCAGCTATCCTGCATTAGGCAAAACCATGCAGGTCCATATGGAGAAACATCACTCAACCAAGCAGCACACCAAACACCACTCAACCATTAAGTGCCCCATGATTAGCCCAGGCACAGCAACCAGAAAAGCCAGCATGCCCACACCCCAGGCACAGAGCAATTTTCCATTGAGGTGGGTGACAGAATCCATAGCAAGGAATTTCCTGCCTTTAAGCACTTCAACTTTGTGGCACAGCAACAGACATTAATCAGATTTCAGCTATCTCAAGGACACCTCAGTTGGCTTTAGTGACAAGTCTCTGATGGTTTTGGACTGTTTTTGACTCTGCCCAAGTGTCTTATTTCATTTGTTTTCATCCCATTAGCAGGCCCCGTGACTATTATGTCTTTGAAATCTTTGTGTAAAAGAATTTGGGGTTTTAAGCCTTCAGTGCTTCAGGACAGTCCCACTTGGCTGAAATCTCATGGTTCTGGTACTTTGGCCTCTCAAGCAGGTACTTTCTGTTGAAATGACTTGACCTCCTGGCTTCCTACACATAGGTAGGATAATTCTGTTTGCTTCAAGCTCCATAGTTCTGTCTTTCAAGGGCTTGATACTCCTACTTTCCAGTTGTGTAGACAAAAATCACCAAAAGACTATTGTATATCGAAGAGATTGGATGGTGTGACACAATTGTCCTTCTATTCCTACCTTACAGAGTCCCCCCCTTTAAAAATTCAGTTGAGGCTCTCCGGCATGCAAAATAATGTTTTTCTAAACTGCTTGCTGATTAGGATGGTACTACCTTGGAACTATACTTATTATCGTGAGACCTGCGAATAGCAGATGCATCCAATTAACTGTTTTGAATACCACTTAGTTTTCTAGTTTTGACACTCTAAGATTAAGGATAAAAAAAGCCTTGTGGTTCCACCCAAGAAGCTTCAGTGTTAGACCAAGCTGAGGGAGGAAGGTGCTGCACACCAGCCAAATTAGGGTTTTTTCTTGCCATTCACTGATTGAAGAAAGCCAGCTTGTTTGGTATTGTATTTCTTTTTTCCATGTTATTGTGTCTGTTTACATTATTGTCTGTTTTTGAATAAAATCTTTAGACTTTAACCCACCTGTGTGCTCATTGCATCTGGATCCAAAAAGAACCCTTTGCCTTTGGCAAAACAGTGGCAAGCAAAATTAGTCCCATGTGTGTTGACAACACAAGCCTAGCCACTTAACTCCCCACTTCAGCTAAAGCAGAAAGCTAGTTGTAGCCTCTTTCAAAGACACCTTTTCTTTGGTGAAATGCCAGGAGTTTCACCAGGCCCCAGCTGCAGAGCAAATCTAATGATACCCAAGGGGCACTATTAGTTGAGCTGTCTCCTGAATCTTGAAGAATCTTCCACTACAAATTGTAGCCTCCACCTCTGTATTCACTTTCCTATTGTGTAATGCTCAGTTTGTTTTTGGAAGTCCAGCCTTAGGGGTCCTATGGGAAACTTGACAGCATTCTTTTTTCTAGTCACCTTGTTTCCTCTTCATCCTATTGCATTTAAGATAAACTCTTCAAGAAGTTAACTTGATAAACAGTGTGGCCTGGAAACTGAAGTGTGTAGTTGGAGGTCTTGTGCTGCCTTCATTTCTTCACAGAGACTGAGCTCAAGGACTAGTCTTAATGCAGTGTCAAGCCTCTGCAAGCCCTTTTCTATTCTCCACACTTGCAAATCTTACCCAGACTTTCTCTGTCCTGCCTCCCAGCAGTGTTGGGCCCCCAAATTTGCTTAGTTTTGACATCTGCAACTTTTTCAGAATCATATTCTTGCCTGGCTCAACCCAGTTGCTCCACACACGTCTGTAGCCAAATCTACCTTGTAGCCCACCTTCTTTTTAGCTAGCAAGTGGATTTTTTAAGCAACCATATTTTTCACTCTATAAGACGCGCCTGACCATAAGACGCACCTAGTTTTTAGAGGAGGAAAACAAGAAAAAAAATATTCTGAATCAAATGGGCACATAATCACAGGCACATTCCCCATCACTTCCCCATGGGCTACACATCTGACAGACTTACTGCACACACATATTCGCTCTATAAGACGCACAGACATTTCCCTTTACTTTTGAGGGGGGGG
>NW_025335587.1:8936462-8966666 GCF_004798865.1 Varanus komodoensis
GTGCGTCTTATAGAGCAAAAAATACGGTACTTGTTCTACTACTTAAATAATTATGATTTTCATTTTGCCCACTGAGACATCTTCTTGATCTACTTGTGTTTTTTTAACATGCAAACTATCTGATTTTAGTCTACATATACAGTACATCATTTTGCCATTCAGCAAATCCCCCAAATCAATTTTTTTATTTTGTTCTTGCAAGTTCAATAGAGTTTGCCAAATTTAAAAAACATGCATGCGCACATGTGTGTATACATCATTGGGTTACCTTTGCCAGGATGTGCAAAGTTCAAATGTCCTTTAACAGATCCATTTCAGAATATGTACATGCACCTTTTTATTTAAATATTTTAAGTGTTGATTTTATTTATTGGTTTTAAATTATTGCCAGGATGTCTCCAGTTTTTATATGTATTTGTATAGATATTTATTTATATGTTGGAAGCCGTCCCGAGGCTTATGCGAATGGGATGGCATACAAAAATTCCAAATAATTTCAAATAAAATAAATCTAAGGAGGATATTGGGTAATATGTCCTATGGTGCTATAAAGCTTAAAAGAGTTATGTGGACTGCAGGATAGAGTTATGTGTCATCCTCCTCATGATTTCCATTTCTTTGCTAATCTAGCGATAAGCACTCTTCTACTCTTCAACAGGAATGACTTTTGAAAGTTCAGGTCTGGCAGAATCCCTGCTTTCATAGGGCTCCTCTTCCTCTGCTTAGACAAGCAAGTGCAGCAACACATTTTGAAAGTGCAGATCCAGTGGGAACCACACTTTCACATTGTTTTTCTCTTGCAGTCCATGTGAAGAAAGGGCCAGTCCCATACAAAAAGTGCAGGCAAAGCCTGGCAGAAATAAGTGGGTTACAGCTTGCTTATTCCCATACTTGGTGATTAAATTAAATGCAAAGCAAGTCTATATGTACTTACATTTTGCCACCTTTACTAACCCTGCAAGCACCTTTCTTTCCACATCAGCATGTAACAATTGTAGTAGTGGAAAGAAAAAGTCACAGTGCAGGGAAAACATTGTGTTTTTTGTTCTGACCTAAGGGAAAGACCAAATTATGTCCTGGCAAACCCTGCCTAGCATAAGCATTTCTTGATAGTTTCAGTTCCATCTATCATACAGAAGAATTGCAGCTATTTGGGTGAACCATTTGTATTTGATAACTCAAGATAAATAACACAGAGTCCAGTTTACTTTTCTGTGTCTTACATATGGTCCATGGCATTTGCTTTGGGCAGTGAAACCATATAAGGAATAAAGTCCTGCTTGCCTAAAAAACAGTGCAAGTGTGTGCGTGAATGTTTATACTTACAGTACAGTCATTATTTTAACAGCACTTATTGTCACTTGAGGTCAACATTCTTCTTCCAGAATTTCCTTTATTGAAGGAATGAGGCCTTATGCTACAACCTCATGTCTCTTCTAATTGGATGAGCGTTTCCTTTGTCCTTGAAGGGACAAAGAAATATGTGCATCTAGTATCTGTACAATGGAAAGCACCTGCTTTCAGATTTGGCATGTCTCAGCTTTAAAACTCACTCATTTGGCTATAACTTAAAGGAAAAAATGATCACCATGCTCCTGCTTCAGTTGTAATATACAATACAATATACAATACTGATGGTCATTATGGAGGCTTTCTAGAACAAAGAACTGGCAACAGCTACAACACAAAATCCATATCACTTCTTCTGTGTTTCAGCCATTAATAGAGTCACTAGGAAGGCTAAGGTCCTTAAGTTTTCCTTAGTTCAGCTACACATTCATATGAATGTCTCATTACACTACAAAAATTAAGTCTGCAAAGGACTTGAGTCAGATAACTGAATGGGAATGAAAAAGCCCAACCAGTTGCTGTTGGCATCTTCCGTTTTCCTTTTGTATAGCAAAAGCAGAGAATAGTTTCTATGTATGACATACTGCAATAAAGCAAAGGTTAAGGGCATATTCTCATTACTACTTTACTTTAATACAGAGGGTGAACTCTGCTCAGCTGATAACCCACCATGGCTGCCAGCATTTATTTATTTATTTACATTTATTTATAGGCTGCCTATAATTGCTGAGGCCTTCCTAGGCAGCTTACAATGCAAAACGTATTAACAGAGTAAAAACACATTAAAACCCATTAAAACATAATGAATTAAGCATCTATAAAACAATTAAACATCTATAAAAACAAGGGCCACAACATACAGGTTAAATGTTAAAAATTTTCCTAAAAATATATACACAAGCACTCACATACAGGTGCTAAAAATCATTAGAAGTGTGCTTTGATACACCACCAGAAATTAATTTGGAAGGGAATCTTCTGATATCCCAGTGGGAACTCTACCTTCAGAGCCCCTGTGAAATGGCATCTTTAGGAGATGCTGGGGCAGTGTTCCAGGGATCAGAAAGAATATTGTCAAATTTCACCAAATTCAGGTAGTGTCAGCTGCTCCTCATAAAGAGGGAGAAAACATTTAGAAGGCTCAAATCTGCCATCTAAATGTTTTTGAAGGTGAGAGGAATGCAAATGCATTCTGTGGAATCCTTACTTCTGTGGTCCTCCATAGAAAGCCCATAACCTTTGAAGCTGGAAAGTTTCTGGACAGCTGCATAAGACTGTAGCTAAAAAATGCACATTTTTTAAGGGTTAGGGTAGATTGAAGACAGAGCAATCTGTAGGAATTACTGGGTTTGGAAATTATCTACTCAGTCTTCCTTAACTCCCCTCACCCCAAAGCCTAGGTATGATACTTAGAGTGATTTCTAGAGTAATGAAACATCACAAGTAGTTGAAACAAAGTAAACAAACCTCATAGCTCCTAGGAATTGAACCAGACCCCCTGCAACTCATCACCATGGAAGGGAGAGACAGATTACTGGCATCCATTTCACTGTGGGTAGATTCCATGGGCTACTACCTGAACTCTGGGGTCAGGCACTGCAACTGTTTTCTCACCTCACTTGGATGAGTGCCAACAACCATTTTCTTCGAAGGAACTACAGAAGGATGCAAAGTTAAACATACTGAAACAAAAACCTGTTCCAAAGGTTACCATCATGCTGCTATTCCATCCTTCTCTTCCTTTCACCAGCGTGTTGAGAATCTGACTCTGCTGACACTTCCATTCAACAGGCTTACTTATGTTGAGCAGACTGAGTGGATGGATCAAGTAGGTTCAACGTTGTCTGAGAATTGGGAAACACAACGGTGACTCATGGGGAAAATGCTACAAGAAATACCGTTCTGTCACTTTTGCTGGTCGGCTATGCTAGTGTTTATGCCATGGGTGTATTTTCTTATACGTAAGTTACCTTATGACATTGTTCTTTATCTTCCAGTGGTCACTGTATCCTGTAGTGCACCATTCCATTAGATCAAACCCTTGCTCGGTTCCTCAACCTGCTGAACAACCACTTTCATAATGCATGTTAACTTGGCAGCCATGCTTCCTAGGTGCAACCCTCAGCACAGTTTGTGTCATTGTCACCTCAAAGAACTGTTAGCTGGAATCTATTTTTACAGGTACAGTCAGAGATCACTTTCAGCCAGTTCAAATCAGTCCTGCTTATTCACCCAAGGTTTCTTGGGGAAAATGATAACGCATCTTCTTTGCTGAAAATCATGCACTGCTACTTTTAATCTCCTTGGGCTGAAGCTGCGGTCTGAAAGGTATTATCTCCAAGTAGCATCTTCATGATGACAACTCACAAATATAGGCTTTCTGAGTAAGTTCTTCATTAGTTTGTATGCCAAATACACAGGGCAGATTTAGCTATCTTGGCAGCAGTAAAACGTCTAAGACAGGTAAAGCTACTTTAGAATACCACAACATTTTAAATCATAATTGATGTCAGCTTCAAATGTTCATGCAAATATCTTTCATATTTAAACAGGAGGCCTGAGTAGTTTGGGAATCACCACAAAAGCCATTTTAGCAAAATGAAAGTTATACAACTTGCAAATAGATCTGAAAAATGTTAAAAGAGCAGCCAGTATACTCTGAAGAGCATAAATGCATGTAACTCAAAAAAGTTCTGAGCCTCTCAATTTTTTAGAGATGGGATATTACAACATGCTTCTCCAGCTTTAAATCAGGAGATTAATTGTTTAATATTATCTAATTATATATATTAGCTCTATGTTCACATTGTGTTCAGTGGGCATACTTTCCTATCACAGGTAATTATGGCATTGTTCCACTGCATTTCAGAAGTAACCACACTCCAGTAGCTGCACTTTATTTAAAGAGAATTCTTTATCATTTAACTTTATTACAGCGGGCACAGCCTGGACGCTGTTCGAGTGACAAGGACTATTTCCTTAATTACTGTACATTGATAATAGCATTTACTCTGGCAGCTCCAGTGCTATTCAATCAAGCAAGATTCAATACAAAAAAAGCTGATTTGCCAAAAGGAAGATTAGCATAAGTGCCTACAGTCACATTCTATTTTTAAAGGTAAAGTTGCTTCTTGAAGGAACTTTATAAGAAGCCATAACATGATTACTATCATCTACTTGCTATTGTTAAAAAATACCCAAACGTACACAGAGCAAAATTCAGGCTAAGGACATTTTAGATTACATACTCTCCCTCCACGACCTAAACTACCTGAGCACATCCTACTTTCAAAAGCAATGGCAAGATTTATTTTTCATCTGTCTCAGATGTAGATGCTAACATTTATTGTACTGAGTTTTCCTCCCCTAATTTTGTATTGCTGCACTTAGTCATTGCTTGATTAAGTGATGACTAAGGAGATTGCTTTTTAAAATGGAGAGGTACTTTTTTTGCAGTAGATTTAGTACAAGCTAGAAATGCCGACTTCAGCATTACACACTTCTTTTAGCAGAAGGTTAAACAGGACATTTAAATATAATGGTAAGCTATGATAGGATCAAAGTTCAGAAAACAAATAGTAACTGGTATAGTTACTAGTAACAGAATTAGTATATTATCATGCATAGATTATGACCTACTCATATAACCAATTTGTCAACCATTAAAGAAAGCCAAGCAGTACAGAGAAGGGCAATAGGGCTCCTGTTTTCCTTAGCTTCTTATCAAAAACAGTGAACCCTTTTTGAGACTATAAGACAGCAACATTGCCTATCAGTAACAAATGATTCTTCTGTGCTCAGCCCTTCACTGTTGGCTTTTATTGTGAAATGAGAACAGAACAGACACTACTTCTAGTACATAAGACTTCTAAAACTTTAGAGTATTCACATACAAACTGAACAAACTTTCAGTCATATATTTAACAAGTGAGAATCTTTGTTCATTGCCACAATGCTTTCCCCCTCCTATAAAGTAGACTCAATTTTGAACAGTAGCTTAATTTCCCAAGTGGCAATCATAGTCAACAACAAAGGAATTACCAGTAACAGCAGCTGCACTTAAAAATCTCTATAACACTGTATATATGGGACTTAAGATACTTTGACTGAAAGAAGTAACAAAAAGACAAGAGAAAAGGCAGCAATGTCCATTGTTTATATTCTTCAAGAACAACAAGATGAAATATTATGAACATTAGATTCAGAATAGCAAAGAAGGATAGTGATGTAAGCATTCCTGGGAACAATATTCTTATTTTTTTGAAGGTAGTGAGCCAAGACACTTAAGCTCCAGAGAACCTTTAACACAGGAAGCTATTTATAATAACAAGCTTGGTTGAGACTGCTCCCCATACTGAACCAATTAGAGTCGCTTATTTCATCATACTTCATAACTTGCAATGATAGATTTCCAAGCCTGGCACAGTGCAGTAATTGAATTTTGATCAAACACACATGGCCCATAACCGACTATGTGAAACTTTCAGAGCAATTCGCAGTTTTTAAATATCCAGTCAACTTTTTGCCAAAAGTACAGGATGTGCTCAATGTGCGGGAGAACGAATTAGCTGGAACTTGGTGCATCTGTAACACAACATTTTCTGTTTGAATTATCTTGCTTTTAAAAGTAGCAGTAGGGAAAGGGATGCTGAATGTAAAATAATTTCTTCCTGTCTTTCCCTGTATGTTCTTGTTCCCCCTCCTCTCCCCACTCCCCACCCACACAGAGCTTTTATACAACTGGTATTTAATTCATTTTACAGTACTGCATATATTTGCCATAAATTGTATCCACTGTTTATTCTTATTTAACCAAATAATTTAAAGGAAAGTCATTGTCTTCTCAATAGGTCTACAGTTATTGTTAAAACCACGGCACAAGAACCCTAACACTTTTTGTGTTAGTTTTCACAGTTTGCAGCCTATGTTGATGATCCAGATGCTTCCATCATAGCATGTCCTTTGATGGCAGTCCCCTTGCGTTATTTATTTTTCAGGAATCTTCTTCACACCAGAATGAAAGATGCAGAGTTTATTCTGAAAGAAATCAACACATCAATAAACTCCTGCCTTTTTAATAGTCGCTTTCTTTTAACTAATTTTATCTGTTTGTATTTTTACTATTAGCTTGTGGAAAAGAATCCAGAATGTACCATTGCACTAAAAAGCATTCCATTGTTTTCCTACCATTACCACCTAAGGCTAAAGGAGAATTTAGTGTAAATTCTCACTAAATGCCTTGTTCTTCTTGTCTTGTATAAATCAGTGTTTATACCTGAGTTTCAAATGCACTAGCTTCAACTGGCCTTAGGTTATCCAGCTATGGGGTTTGGCTCCACCTACAGGAAACAAGAGGCAAAAGGGTAGGGGAACCAAACACTGTCTTTGTCAAAAGCTGTACCTTATAATCTTTCCAAACAGCAGTTCACAAATGTGGGCTTGATGCACTGCAGAAAGGATAATTAGAAACAGTCCATCTTCTACTGCCCAGAAGAGAGACACTGTTTCTTACCTTCTCCAGATCACAGCACAAATGAGAGCTTGGGACAGGGTGATATGTGTACTATGTCATGTTCTGCTCATCGCTGCAGGGGAGATGGCCCTAATGAATAGATCTGTGGATGTAGTTTGGAATACTGTAGAGAGGCTCTTTCTTATTCACAGGCTAGCTGCTGAGATTTGTAGACATTTCATTATTAAAACTATGGAATGACACTTGACCTCATACAATCCAATATTATCCTTTGTCTATGTGTGATTCTAGTTTACTTTTACATGCCTGGAAACTCACTCTACAAAAAACCAGTGTGAATGTAAAATCACTCACATTTTCTGAAATTAAATTCTAAATTATATTATATTGGTTAAGTAAAGCCAGATTACTAGTGTGTATCATATCAATGATACCAAGGAAGTAGCTGAATTTGGCTAGAAAAGGACAGAGCTAGGCTTTGGGAATAAAATCCATATACAAAAACATGAACTGTGGTGTTACTTGAAAGACTTCACTTAGGCCTTTGCCTTATTGACAGAGAATGGCTCTCTGGGGTTAAAGCTCAAGTACATATTTTAAGGCACAATCCTATGCATGTTCAGACACCTAGCTGAAACATGCTGCAAATTAGATGGGGAAAAAATCCTACATGCATAGGACTTTACTATATATGAGTTAAACATATTGAACAGATATAATTGTAGCTCATGAGTACCAACTCAGTGCAGATTTTCTTAATTACGGTTACATAGGGATGTGTGTAATGGCTTTCAGCCAAAAGGATGGACAGTGCTAGCAGAATAAATTTCCACTTGCACCTGTAGCCACCCGTATGCACCTTCAATTGGGGGCTTCTACAGAGGATTTGGGCATGAAGAAGGCTGCAAGAGAAAAAGGGAGGAGAAACTGCTGTTGCACAAGTGGAAATTGGCTTAGTTTAGTCCATATAAAATGCATTTTAAGAAATACATGCAGGAAGTGAAATAATTATACTTATTTATTCGAACTGCCTTAGAAAGGCAGGTTAATAAGTAAATTTACTTCTCCAATATGACATTGAAACTCAACAATTCTTCCTGTTGAAGAATGGAAAAACAAGCTAGCTGAGTATGCAATAACGGCAAAACTAACCGATTATATAAATAGAAAACCTGCTAAAGAATTTATTGAAAAACGGAAAGCATATTATAAGCAATTTAACTAATGCCTATGATTAGCTGTCAGTGATTTTTACTCTAACACCAAAGTTATATTAGCCACAATTAGTTTTATAGAATAATCTGTATCAGAACGATTATAAATTGAATTACTTAAATGTGATCATAGCAGAAATTTTTGCCTTTTTGTTAACTTGTTATATACTGAAATTATATACTATCCCATGGCATCCCTTTTCCTATACATTTTTTTCTTTTTCCTATACATTTTTCTTTCTAATGTATTTTGTGAAAATAAATACAATTTTTAAAAAGTGAATTTACTATACAACTGTGAGATGTGGTAGTGTAGTCTTAATGATACTGGATGTGCCAACCAGGAATGGCCAACACTCCGGCAGTTTGAGCCCTGAAGCGTGGAACAGAGCAAGCTACCATCACATGCCTCTAGTTCCAGCCAAACCAGCATTTCAAAAGAATGCAATACGTGAGTAGATAAATGGGTACCCACTTCGGTGGGAAAAAGGCTGCACTTGTGAATTAAAAACAGGAGCTGATGCTGAACTTCCCCAAAGGTGAAGCGAGGCATGATCAATGGAAGAAACCCAGATGTGTTGACAACCCTGAAGGCCAGCTGATCTGCATGTGTGTGAAGCTAGTTCACATCACTGCATCAGTGTGCCAGTGTGCACTGAACAAACTAGTACTTAGTAGGCAGCCAAACATCCTACCCTTAATGATGTCTTCTTTTTATGCATCACTATCACAATTTTGTTAACACAGAAAAGGGCTGAACTCCTAATGAAATTAATCAAACAACTGGAACAGTCATGAAACTGCAAGCAAATATTATGGTCTATGGAATAATGCTATAACAACAATATTAAGGTACCCCACTGTAAACTCTAAAACAGCTTATGCATATGATTGCCTGCCATGTACAGCTGATAGTAAGCCCAAGCTAGGCATGCTGTCCACTGGACCACAGTCTGAGATTTGCAATGAAATGTTAAGCAGGCTTCCTGGGAAACCAAGAAAATACCAGTTAAAGGGCAAAACAAATTTCTTTCAAAAAAAAACAAAAACCCACCTTACATAATATGGGAGACCAAACAAAAAGTAAATAAAGCATCAGATTTCATAGGTAATGACCATTAAGTGCTGGAAAATATACATGATGCGAAGAGTCATCACAGCTGTGTAATGAGATTCTAAACTACAAAGCTTGTTTGCTAGACTTCCTTGACAAATATGTAGTTTAATCTTGCTCATATAGGATTGTGCATTAAATCTAATAATAAAAAGCAATACATACAAATTGCAGCATAAATATTATGAAAAAAATATTTGGTGCGTATTCAGGCACATGGAAAAAAATGTTCTTATTCTTTTTTAACCTCATTGTGAACTACTGTATACATTCACACAAGTTTAAAAAGCAGTGGGGGTAAGGCAAAAGGAGTAAGCAGCTCATTACAACAAAAGTAAACTAAATTAAAGGTCCTAAATCAAATTAAAGGTCTTTCTGGTTTAGAATCAATCAGTTAATCGATGAATTTTTTCAAGCAATTCTAGCAACCCTCATTTCAATGAAGGGAAAAGCATGGGTTGGTATATTCCCTTCCGTGTGCAATTTTATACAAATAAGTTAGGATTATCAATCAACAAAAGAATCTTTCATATACCCAAATTGAGGTACTTACCAAAAGGCTTATGGGTATACTTGAGGTTTTCTGAATGTCTCATTAGTAATACTCAGTCTGGTAAGTCTTGCTCCATAATAATCTATGATGTAACTAGAGCCATCTGAAGGTCCCACAATCTAAAAGAGAAAATATTACAGGTTTATGGCTTTTAAACATCTAGTTTCACTACTGTGTGTCACAACAAACCAGCACCCAGCCCTCAATAAGAAATAACCACCTCTTATTAGAGCTACCAAAAAAAAAAAAAAAAAAAAAAATACTCCAACAATTCTTTAACTGGAATTCTTTTTCAAGTGAAGTCACTTATTAGCTGATTCGACACTTTGATTGTCCTATAGATCTCTTCTGCAAGCTTCTGCTTCAGCTGAAAATGAGCATTTCTGCTAGTTTCTGCCTGCTTCAGAATCTATTAGCTTCCTATTATGCTAGAAGTAGGACCCCTACTTTGCAGGCAGCATGAGGTATTATTGCCCACAGTTACTAAATACATATTTTAAACATTGCATCATTTTTCCTGAATACTAACATGACTTTATAGAGATGTCAAGCAGCATGAACACAAAAATTTAAATCAAAGGGATCAAATGATTTAACTTCTAAATTGTACAGAACATCTATATACTTCTTCCTCTGCAATGTCACTGAGCAAAATCTACCAACATGAAATTGTTTTGAGAAACCCTCTTAAATCTAAGACCAGAATAGCATATTTCTGGAATCTTACAGGCCTAAATATTGATCTTAAAATCTCTATCACAACCCATTCTGAGCTAGCAGGTGCAAAATACATCTGTTGCAAGTTCTTCTACTCAAATCTTCCTATAGTATTTTCAATCAAGACAGTATAAGCATTTTCCAATAACATGTATTAATCACCAATGTACCATGTTAACAAGTGTCAAGGGCAGAACAGAGTAGCTGTAACACTACCGACTGACAAATTTTTGACCACAAGTCTTGAGTTTTATCCGCAACCTTAAGATATGGTTAACCTATAGGTATAAAAATTTTTGCTACATTTTTTATACTGATAACACACAAGGTATGGAATGTGAAGAAAACACAAATCTGTTCAGGGTAGTAGAAGGTTGTTCTGTCTTAGCATTTTAAACACACAAGTGGATTATTTTAGGACCTACTGGATACTATTGATTTGTGAAATTCAACCTACCATTGAAGGTACATTCTACAGGAGCCCACTTTAATTCTTATGATTTGACAGTGCTATCTCAGACAAATATAAAAGAATGGCAAGGTATATATTTCCAGGCTGGCACACATTGTGGATTAGACACTACATTGCTTGGCTACACATCTGTGATATAGGCCCAAAATAAGAATTGGAAATTATGGATCTCTAGGCTTTCAGTAGTGGCAAAATGCCTAATAAGTATAGGCCTAGAAGGCATAATTTTCCAAAGTACTGAATCTGTATTCTAAAAGAGAAAAAGAAAGTAACATGGGAACCTCTTAGGTTTTATCAGTGTTTTTGCCTCTTTTTCATCCCCCTTTCTTAATCTTACTTATTCACATTTCCCAGCAATGATAGAGACATGGGAAATAGGGATAGGGAATATACAGTATCAAATGACATAAGTATTGTATAGCTGCATAACTACTGTTCAGAAATCAGTAACACATTGATAAACAACAGTGGCCAGAGTTCCCATTCCCACACCAACGAATGTAATTTGTTGCACTTGGTTGTTGTTGTTTAAACAACCACAGGCCTTATGGCAAACTGTTCTTGAAATTGAGATGAGTTTAAAAAGTAGTTTATGATATGGGAGTCCATTATTCAAGTAAGAGAAGCCAACTATTCTACCAAATTAGCACAAGTTCATTGTAGAATCTTGTCATTTTCTGGATCCTTTCAATCACTTTTATCCTGATGTGGTGAACTTACCTGCATTGAAATTAGAATGAAATCAATCAAACTACCAATTCCACAAAATCCTACTGTGCAGAATTTTAACAGACCTGTGAATAAAGTGACAATTATATCATTGAGCAATTTTGTTTTAAAATATTACAGTTTCTGTACAGGAATATTATTATTATTATTATTATTATTATAACATTTCTATGCCGCCCCTTGCCGAAACCTCGGGGCGGCTTACAACAATCATAGTTTGTTCAAAACATCTTTCATTCCTTAAAAGCACCTATATGTTATTGAAAGGAATATAACCAGTAAAATTGCATTTTTCCAAACTTTTGTTTGATTATCTCCCCATTACAGAATGTACATACACTCAATAGAAACAGAACACTAAGCAGAATATCTGAAATCCCCTAAATGTGAGGAACAGTTGTGAAGAACAGATGCTGGAAAATAGAATATATACACAGGGGACAATTTTTGGACACAATTTTTTTTGACACAAGAGCTGCAACTCTTTACAAGAATTTGTCAAGGAGAGGTTTTGTTGGAGACTACCCATAGCAAAATATGTTCAGTAATTTAAGGGACTGAATACCTAGATCCACATTATAGATGCACATAACAACCTGTGAAGGACCATGTAAGTAACTTCAATACTGAAGTAGTATAAGCAAACTATGCAAGTATTCTTGCATACCTTAGGGACAAAACCAGGATGGTGTTTTTGGTGTCACCTCTAAGGTGTCTCCTTACTCTTGGGCGTTATCTATGTTAGAGTGGAATGGTGGACTAATTGCCTGCTATTTGTACTGAAAGTAAAGCTCTCAATAATACCATTGGAAGCTTTCCTTTTAGTTTTGCAGATCAGGACATACTATGGTCCTAACCTAAATGAGATTTCCAAACTGAACTTTAATTTTAAAAGTTAAAAAATTCCATACAACTGTTAATTCTGCAAATACATCATGTCTAGTTTGGCCTAGAGAAGCAGAACATATTAGAATATAAAGCATTCGATACTTCAGAATTCAAAAAGCCCACTCTTTATATATTTTGTCTGAGCACAGGCAATATTACTTCAAATTTTAAAATCTTTTTAAAAGTTTCTAAAAACTAAGATACCAGCAAACCATACTAAATATACTTTGTGACAAGATATGATTCAAGTTACAGAAGTGTCCTATGTAATCCTGGTTCTTACATAAACTTGAATACTTGCATTTAGTAGCAAGACTGTATATACATAATGATGTAGTGATAACAAAGCTAATCTAGAAAAAGCAATTTAATGTTTTCTATCAACACTGGTTATTTCCTCAGGTAGCAATGACAGCTAAAACTATATCTCATCCTGGAAAGGAATAACTAGCCTAGTTATGTAAAGTTCAGAAATATACTGTAACGAGTTCAGTTTGGTTGACAGGTGGTTGGCAGATCACCAGTACGACCAAATTATACTTAAAGAGCTTCACTTACTCCCAGTTTGGTTCTGAGCACAATTTGAAGTTTCATTATTTTACCTTTAAAATCCTAATGCAACCATCTTACACCTATTGAATTAAATGGAGCTTACTTCTGGGCATATGTGTGTAAGACTGCATTATACCTGTCCTGCTCCCACATGAACTTGGCTGGCAACAGAGATACTCATCAGACACCATCTTCCAGGTAGTTAGACAGGTAGCTTTTTCCTGTGCTTGCAGCTGCCCATGGACCCAAAGCCTTACTTCCTCACTACTATGCTTTTGTTAGCAATATCTATCCTGTTTACTCAGGGTTATGGAAGTTTTGTCAATTAATTCTGGTACGTGGTTGATTTCATGAGGATTCTCTCTCTGAAGATGGCCTGCTGGCTGCTGAACTCATTGCTGATTTTGCTTAATGGCATGTGTTACCTCTGTTTTTTCCTTTTATGATGTATGACATTTGTACAGAATTTTATACTACCTTCAATACCATTTCTCGTAAAGCCAACAACCAGATTGTTAGAATAAACAAAACTGGAAAGCAATAGAAAGTATCAATTAATTGCAACTTTAGTTATGGTGTCCTATAATACACTGGACAAACAACTCCATCCTTATAGAATACTTACATCCAGAGATGAATGTACTTGCAGTTCTACGAGTATTTTAGATTTATTAAATGCTAAAAGTCTGTCTTGTGTTATGTAGTACCCAGAAATGACAATGCCCTTGTCTAGGGGGCAGTCAGGAAAAAAAAGTGATACAAGAAGTATAAATGCAGTACTGAATAGCTGGAAACAACCCCAAGGTTATGGAACTTAGGAAAGGCTTTGGAACAAGCTATTTGCTTATGTTGGAATGTTCTATGTGTGTAAGTGTTATAATAAAACACCAGACCCTCAGAACTATTTATTTGTCTAACATACAAATTTAATCATTGGTATTCCTTTGGGAAATAGCAATATTACACTCTATAATCTGAAAGGTTTCCAGTCAAATGGCATGTCTTATGAAAATGTGGGCAAAAGGTAATTAAAACTTTAGTCAAGCAAATAAAAGCATAAGCACTACTGCTGCCAGTAATGTCTCAAATCAGCAAGGGCAGTTACCATCAAATTACTTAGTGGTAATAAAGAGTTTAGAAATAAGAGAAAAGTAACATGCTCCAATTTGTTAACAAAAATTAAAATACACAATTTAGGTCAGAAAGTTTTTACTGAACTATCAAATCAATTAAATGTTAGAATACTTTCTGCATGGCAGTTTGCATTTTAGAAGCCCCAGAAGTGTCTTACATGTCAAAGTGCTGTTATCTAGAAACACACTTCCTGAAAGATCATTTTCCAAATGGAATCTATCAGTTCTATAGTATCCTGCTATCTTTTACCACTCATGTGTTGCAAACCGGGGATGGGCAGAAACCCCTGCTAGCTTAGCTAATCATTAGGAATGCTGGAGTTGAAGTTCAAAAGTCCTGGAGATCTAATTTTTACTGCCACTGTAAAGAATTTTCCAAAATGTGGAAGAAAAGACAAAAAAAATGCTACCAGGAGATTCTTTCACTGTTCCATGAAACAATATGTGCTTGAAGGACCCATTAACCCTACTTTTAAAGGTCATTCTTCAAATTTAAGTCCTTTGCAATGGAAGTTCAGAGTGTTTCCTGGGACTAGCAAGTGTTTTTCCAAATGTTTGTAATTTACATAATGTATAATAGGGCAGAACCTGTCAGTAAGATCATTTGGTTGGACAAAGAAGAGCAGAGCAGTTTCATGTGGCAACCCTGCCACTATGGAACTCCATGTTTGGAGGTTTGCCTGGTTTACTCACTGTTTTAAGTAGGATCTTAAGAACTGGTTTGTTTCAATCTCTTTTTAATTAAATTACTGTTAATTTACTGCTGGTCTGTAGTCAAAGACTTTTTATTGTTTCTGCTATTTTATTGTTTGGTATTGGATGTTGTATTGGCAATTTTGTAACTGTTTTTCCCAATTTATACACCACTTTCTGCCTGCAATCATCATCCTGATGTGTTAGCACTACTGATGCCTATTCGTGCAACATTTAATTTTTCCTATATTCTTCTCCATCCCTAAGGTATTCTAAAATGTGTTATGCACATACAAAACCCATCCATTCCTTTTAACAGCTTAATAATACATATACACATACTCTTTACAGTGTTCTTCTTATGTGTGGAATGAGACTTGCAACCAGTAGGCTGTTCATATACCAGCTTTATACATATACTATTACTGAAGTGGACTGTAGACAAAAATTTGAAAGAAAAAAGGACACTCACCCAATGCAGGATATCCTAGATAAAATCTATCTGCTCCCAACCATCCAAGAAATAAAGAAAGAGCTACTGCTACTTTATAAGAATAACCATTTCTAGAAACAAAAAATAGGAGAGAAATGCAGCTGAACCAATTTGTTAAACTATCATTAAATCATTCCAAACAATGTTCAGTCATCTATTTAAGCCTAACAGTTTCAAATAACATTTTTAGAACCAAGATTTACAGTATTACCATATTTATAATAGTTTAAGGCAATGTAAACAAGGAAGCATTTCAAGGTAAGATAATTAGTGTAACTATTACTGTGACAAAATAAAATAAAACTCTAATAGAATTTTATACATATCCCAGTTTGACCTACTTTAAAAAATGTTTCAAAATCCATCATGTCACAGTCCAGATATGTGTTATATCTTTCTCATGTGCTACCAGAAGAAGTAAGGATGACAACAAACTCCAATTCCACATGTTGTAGTCAAAGAGTCGATAAGCAAGAGTGCCTGCAAAGATCTTATTCCTGTGCTTCCTATTGCTTAATCAGGTCTACAGCATATAACTGTGGCAGCTGAAAAGACACACAACAGAGCTTTCTGTCATCTCCTGCTGTGGTCTATTCCCAAACTGAACCCAGCCAGTATCAACAGGTCAAGTCAAAGTGGCAAAATTATAAACCAGTGGCCAACATCCCGTTTCTGGGCAAGGTGTTAGAGCGAGTGGTGGCGGGACAACTCCAAGCACTCTTGGATGAAACTGATTATCTGGACCCATTTCAGTCCGGCTTCAGACCCGGGTACGGTACTGAATCTGCCTTGGTCGCCCTGTGCAGGGAGAAGGACAGGGGGAGTGCGTCCCTGTTGGTTCTCCTGGACCTCTCAGCGGCTTTCGATACCATCGACCATGGTATCCTTCTGGATAGGCTTGCGGGATTGGGGGTCGGAGGCACTGCTTTGCAGTGGTTCCGCTCCTATCTCAATGGCCGATTCCAGAAGGTGGTGCTGGGGGACTATGGCTCTGCGCCATGGCAGCTATGCCATGGAGTACCGCAGGGGTCCATTTTGTCCCCTTTGCTGTTCAACATCTACATGAAACCGCTGGGAGAGGTCATCAGGAGGTGTGGGCTGCGGAAACATCAGTACGCTGATGATACCCAGCTCTACCTCTCGTTTTCCACCAATCCAGGTGAGGCAGTGGCTGTACTGAACCAGTGCCTGGCCGAGGTAATGGGCCGGATGAGGGCCAATAAACTGAAGCTCAATCCAGACAAGACGGAGGTCCTGTTGGTTGGTGGTTCAGGCTTCGGAGAAGGTGAATTGAACCTTGTCCTGAACGGGGTTGCACTCCCTCCTAGGGATAAGGTCCGCAGCTTGGGAGTGCTCCTCGACCCGGAGCTTTCACTCGAAGCTCAGGTAACAGCAGCAGCAAGGAGCGCTTTCCTCCAGCTTCGGCTGATTCATCAGCTGCGCCCCTATCTGGAGTATGACTGCCTCGCAACAGTGACTCATGCACTGGTGACTTCCCGTCTTGACTTCTGTAACGCGGTCTACGTGGGGCTACCCTCGAAGATGGTCCAGATACTTCAATTGGTTCAAAATAGAGCTGCCAGACTGCTGACGGGGACTGGATGTTATGTTCACATGACTCCAGTTCTCCATCAGCTTCACTGGCTTCCCATTGAAGTCCGGGCCCAATTCAAGGTGTTGGTGATGACCTATAAAGCCCTAAATGGCTTGGGTCCTGGTTACCTGAAGGAGTGCTTACATCCATATATGCCCAGCCGCCCCCTGAGATCAGCGGGAGAGGCCCTCCTCCGGGAGCCCTCAGTGAAGGAAATTAGGAGGGTGGTTACTCGGAGGAGGGCTTTCTCAGCGGTGGCGCCTAAGTTATGGAATGCGCTCCCCAGAGAGGTCCGCCTGGCGCCGTCGTTATTTGTTTTTCGGCACCAGGCAAAGACCTTTTTATTTAAGCAGCATTTTAAATGTTAATACTATTGAATTTTATTTGGCCAGGGCGGCTTATTTTATTCTAATGTATATATTTTAATTGATATTGTCTTAATTTATTGTTGTGAGCCGCCCCGAGGCTTCAACGAATGGGGCGGCATAAAAATGTTTTAATAAATAAAATAAATAAATAAAGCCCAGCCAGTGAGGTCTAGTCCACAGAGACTAGCAAAACTAATGCTCAGATTCCAAGAACTGCATGATTAATTCTCCATATTTGTTCATTAACTGCTCATTGTATAATTTTCACCATAATTACACATCTGAATAATTCATATAGGTGGCTTGTGCATATCAACAGAAAACAGGCAACTAATTGACCTCAACTGTAAAAAGAGGCTGTAATTATGCTTTAGTTGATTTTCAAAATTGCTACCTACCAACTTGTGTGTTCTAGTGGCGATACCCACAGAGGAGTTTCCACTGAGCCAAATTCAGTAGTTTAGCATGAAAGTAGGAAAAGGTATTCAAATAACGCACCAAGAACACTGGTCTAATGTGGGTTTCAAAAAATCCCAGAGTTTTTGTTTGTATTCCTAATTAAGTGCTGGCCATAGATGTAGTTCACCGAGACTGAGTGTGCAGAATCAGTAACATCAAGAATCAAACTCAGACTCCACCAAAGCACCAACACCTTGATCTGGGCACAGAAAAAAGGTAGCCAAGTGGGAATCATAGCCAAATTAAATGTTAGGCCTGTTAGAAGTCTGAATGCTGCATATTGGACTGATTTTAGTTTCTGAGCCCTTTTCAAAAGCAGACCTTTGAAACATGCATAACATGTTACAGTAGCACAATTTGAATGTAAGAGGCATTCTTGGACATTGCCACAGATGTTTAAAGGACATGCAACTCCATTTAGACACCTACTTCTAGGTAAGCCTTCCTGCCACTTAGTCAAAAGTATTTTCTGATTATCTTGATCAACTTTCACTTTGTTCATTAAAAATCTTCATCAAGTCACCTATCCAGTCCATTAGTAAGCTTCACTTCCCTAGAATCTGATGGAATTGAGTGGGATATTGTCAGTACATTGAACAATGAAGATGCTAAGCTCAAATTGCCAGATGGCTTCTTCTGGTGGCTTCATGTACATACTGAATAGTAAAAGATACAAAAACGGATCTTTGCCATAGCCTGTAAAGTCATTTGCCAAAGGTCTCAGCAGTAATCTTCCCTTCCTGAGATCTCTTTCCCAAGAACCGGAATTATTTCAATACTGTGTATTTGAGTGCCCTCCTGGCAAGGCACCCCAGAAGGACAGGTCAAATGAAAAACTGCTTGAACAGCTAGAAGAATAGGTGTGAATCTGTGTATTTTTATATTTGGCCTTTCAGGTAAACATTTTATATAAAAAACAAACCATTAATAAAAATAATCAGACACTACAACAAAAGAAAACAAATGCACAATAAAACCATGTACCTACTATTTTGCAGTGCTTCACCCTGTACATTTGACTACTGTTTTAGCCTGGTCACTTTCAACTAGCTGCACTGAAAGCCTAGCAATAAAATGATATATTAAAAAGACTTTTGGTCTGAAGTATAACACAGGTATATAATATATAAAAACAATTATTTCTAGAATGTAGAAAAAAATAAGTAGGGCCTACTCGGAAGCCTTGGCTTGTCTGCTTGTATCTGACTGAATTTAATAACGTACAGGAACCGATACTTTGGCTCCTATGCAGCGTCTGAGAGGTCATAGGATATCGCAGAATACCCAGCTCTGAGGTTGGAGGAAAGCTCCGATTTTAGAACTGGGAAATAGAGCTCTTACTCCACTGCCCCTCATGGCAGGCACAGAAAGAATCATATCAGCTGCTACTTTATGAAGCTGGAGAAACATCTTCACAAAAGAATAAAAGGGGACATTTGAATGGCGGAATGGGAATAGACCAGAGGGCGGGATATGACCTAGCCTGAAGTCTTCCCAGCCTAGTTTCCTTGCCCTCCTTGTGCAAGCCATACTATTGTGCCCTAAAGACATTTTTCCAAAGTAACAAGTCATTAAGGCTGCAACCTCCTGTGAATCTCCAAGTGAACTCATGGGACTTCTGAGCAGATATGCATAAAACTGTTTTATAAATTAGACAAACCACAATATCTTTTTTTAATCGGTTGTGGTAACACTAACCACTTAATAATGACATTACTTAGAATTTCTGAGCAGTTGTGTCTGCTTCCCATATTTAAATATAAACAGGCAGATTGTAGAAATAAGATTAAATCAGAAAAACAGCAACTATGAAGGAAATTAACAGAGTTATAGAACAGTTACTAAACAAGAAAGCAAAGCTATCAATAAAGGATAAAATGAGCCAAATTACTTGGGGGGATGGGAATAAGTCCTTTCTGATCCCAAATATGTCAGTTGGTCCATCAATGTGAAGTAATTTACTACAGTTGATTAAAAGAGATGGATTACTAGTCTCATCTACAAAAAAGAGGAAGACTAACCACATTTCAAACAAAGTAACTGCAATATACAAAACAACTTCCCAATTAAAATATTATAATAGGGATAAAGTTTATTGTGATCGTAACAATTATGCATTAAATTCAAATTTCACTTACACGTTTCGACATTCTACAGGCTTGTAAAATCCTATTTCAGTTCCTGTGAATTGTGTTTCACTCCCATTGAAATCCTTGCATGTAATATTTGGTGCTGGAAGACAGGCAACTGAGGGTGTAAAAAGAACATCATTCTCTGTTGAACTCTACAGAAAGGCCTCAAACATAACACATGAAAGAAGTATTGGCATGTTTTTAACAAGATGGCTAGCAACACAGAATAACTTGATAGGTTATTTAAACCAATTAAATTCAAGCGACATAATTTAGAAATCAAGCCTTACAAATTAAGATTAAAAGGCAATGACTAGTATGGCAAAACCATAGTATGGGATCACAGACTCCCTGACATATGATATTAGAATGTGCTTGGAGAAATATATGTAGCCCAGCTTTACTATACTTACTAGTGATCACTGTCAAAAGAACATACATGACTGATCAAGGAGGGGATTAGTGTATATATCCTGATAATCAGTGGTATTTGGTCAAATAATAAACTGCATTAAGAAGAATAAAAGCATTAGATTACTATAATTCTTACCATATGCAGTATGATTCGTACACTTCAAGGGTTCTTGTGTCTCATTGTCTATTTTAGGATCTTCACAAATATATGTTTCAATGATTAAGGATAAAAAAATGTAAAGTGAGTTTCTACACAAGTATTCAACAGCACCACCACATCATGATCATAATTATTAACATTAAATTTCTACCCCACTTTTCTTCCCTTGCAAGGAACCCAAGGCTTACAAGGTTCTTGTCTAATCCACATTAGCCTCACAACAACCCTGTGAGGTAGATTAGCCAGCAACTGGCTGAAAATCACCCCAGTGAGCTTCATGACTGAGCAAGAACCAGAACCTGAACCTCCAGGTTCCCAGTCCAACACTCTAACCAATATACCTGGCTTTACCAAAGGAATCAGTAACCAGTTTTCCTTCTCATCTTAGTTGCTGAATGAAAGGGTACAGAAACACACAAGTCATACAGCTATCTGTTTGAAAATATGTTACAGTTCACATATTAGATATTATAAAACACAGCAAGCTTCCTCAGAGTATTTACAACAAGGGAAGTGCTAGCTGTGACCATTAGTGCTGTTACACTGTGCACGTCACACCACAGGTGGCACACAGAACAGTAACATATGTTTGTATTGCACCTAGTCATTACAAAACAAGAGTGAAAAGAAGCACAGGGAGTTGAAAGAACTATTCCAATAAAATTTCGTTATAACCCAGCTTTTACAGTGCAATCCTAGGCATGTTAACTGACAAGTATGTGTTTGATCTCCCTCACTTCCAGGAAAGTGCGTACAAGATTGTACAAATAAGTTCCACTGAGTGACTTTTTTCTAATAAACACACATATGGCCTTGTGTCAAGGAACTATGTCTGCACTGAAATAATTAAGAACATCACAATAACCAATAATCATATCAAACACACCTTACTTCTTTCTTTACTATTCAGGACTTTCAAGATACCTGCTTCCAATAGCTTTGTTTTTTTCTGCCATGGTTTATGAGAACTTAAATGACATTCTTGAAGAAGTTGTGTGCTCTTTGTCATTTCCTCTGACCCTTTGCAATTCTTCTCTAGAAATCAATCCCCAAGCATTGTATAGCAATGTTTTTATAAAATATGCTTTCATTATAATCATCTTCATATATGTTTATCTTACATTAAAAATGATGCACCAGGCAAAAGACAGGTGGTGGGCAAGTGATTAAATTTACAGCATAACACTCATCCAACTATATTAGCATTTAACTGCTACTTCACTACATCCACAGGTTTTGCATTGTTAAGCAAACAAATAAGAGAAAGCTTAATTGATATGTCTTGTAGTATAACTAACTATAATTTTATTGGTGCTATTTTTTTCCAGAACACCACATCACCAAATAATGTGACAGCTGCTCCAAGTTGTTACAAAATGAGGCACAATCACAACGATGTAACTGATATTTTTAATCTGTTTATCTTTGTCTGCACATGCAAGAAATGACTTATTCCTTTTCCTGCTCTGCCCAAATATTTTTTCCACACATTTAAACCACAGCAAGGTTTAGACAGTCTTACCTGATGGTTTCACTGCTTGCAATCCAAAACTAACCACACAACCCAAATAACTATGCCCCATACCTTGCCTCTTTATAACTTTTTCTCCCTCAGGCAGGGCTACTGCATCTTTTAAAGCTGTCTGCAGTGTCAACAGGTGCAGCTTCTCCTCAGCATACCCTTGAGGAGGCAGGAGAGCCTTGCATGTTCGCCTGCGATGCTGCCTTTAAACCACCGGAGCTCGGCCAAGAAAAACGGCGGCAATCCCTTTAACCCTCCCCAGCCCAGTGTAGGGCCCATCACCATGGCAACCTGGTTCTACTTCGCGTCCTCACAGCTTCAGGATATTGGCCAATTCGCAGGTCTTCGCATTTCAGCGATGGATCGCCACCTGCCCCAGCTCGCGTTGTGAGACAAGCCAGCCACAAGGCTCCCACAGACCACAAAGCGACGACGCTACGTTTCTTTCTCTCGCTCCCAGACAGTAACTTCTCCTGCAGGGCTGCCATATTGAACTACACGCCTCCTTGTCAGCTGACTCTAGTGTTCTATTGTGTCCCGGTATAGGCCCGCAGCAGGCACGTGGGAGGGAAGAAAAGGTGGAGTTGTTCTTCCAGGAAAAGGCTCGATTGCCCAAAACAAAGATGTCGTTTGCTGCTTCTCCTATAAAGGGCCTGAAGATCCAGACCTACCACTTTATTTCCGTCAATGGCTTAGAGAAGCAATGCGATAAAAAGTCGGCCACCCTTAGTAAAGATGGATATCCTCATGCAAAAGAACGAGAGGAAGCTCAACTGCCCTTAAATAAGATGGGTGTTCTGAGGGGGCGGGGCAATGTGACTGACCAATGCCTGCTTCTCCTCCGACCCAAAGTAGAGTATCGTAAACAAAAGGCTGACAGGGGAATCATAAAATAAATCCAGGAGGTGGGCAGGAACGGGGAGTCTGTACGTAGAGAGTAAAGACAAAGGGAAATGTGAAATTTACACATCCTCAACGGTCATGATCCCTTGTGAACTCGTTGGTTCCATCCATACACTTTTTCTCTGCAGAGGCCAAATATAGTTAGCAGGCACTAGTGCTGTCAACAACTGTGACGAGCAGCAAATTTGGAGGTTCACCTGCCCCGGACATTTGCACGAGGAAAACTTCTAAGTGTTGCAACCCTAAACCTAACTGTTCGGAAGAGTATGTCCCACTGAACCCAAGGGAACGTACTAGTGTTGCGTGGTTAGATACAAGACAGTTGCCTAAAGAATAGCAACAGTTGGCTGGCAGCCCTAACTGGAATCTTAGCTTGAATAAGATGTTCGGAAAGGAATCGACGTATACTACTTCGAAATCAATCTACGAAGAAGATAAAAGCCAGTGTGCCATCCGGTCCAGCAGTCAGTCCGTTGGCACGGAGGCAAAACACCTGTGCAAAGCATCTCCCAAGCAACTGTGTATGCAGGCATGCCATCTTTGGTAATGGAGGTAGCCAGGCTAGCAGCCACTGATAGCCTCCTCCATGAATTTGTCCAATCCCCTTTTCAAGCCATCCAAATTGATGGCCATCTGTAATTCCCGTGGCACTGAATTCCATAGTTTAATTATATGTTGTGTTAAAAATTGCTTTTTATCTGCCCTGAAGCTCTCACCAATCCGCTTTATGCGATGACTCCGGATTCTAGTGTTATGGAAGAGGGAGAAAAAATATCTCCCTGCATATCTCTATAATGTCTCCCCTTTCTCACATTTTTCTAAGCTAAGCAGTTGCTTGTAGCCACTCCTCACAGGGCAGTTGTCCCAGCACCCCCGCCCCATTTTAGTTGCACTTCTCTGCACTTTTTTCAACTCAGTAATGTCATTTTTCAGGTAAGATGACAAGAACTGAACACAATTTTCTAAGGGTGATCACACCAAAGATTTGTATAAGGAGAGCAGAATAACAGAGGACTGGTATGTGGTATGAGGAAACAGGTACCAGTATGTATGATGACTTACCCTATTCAGGTTTAGGCAAATGAAAAGCCCTAGAATTTACAGCACTCCTCTGCTAGCCCTACTAAGAATTGCAGAGCTTTTTTTTCTGTCTAAACTTACTTAGGATTATGCCTTATGTCTTGCAGCAAAAACAACGAAGAGTCTAATGGCACCTTAAAGGTAAAGAAATATATATGTGTCAGGTTGCTGAAGTCCTGGAAAATGCCCAGTCTGGGACACAGAGGCCAATAGTACACACAAGAGCTGAGGCAGGTGACTGCTTATTTTTCCTGGGGCTCATTTTTCCTGTGTTGCACTGGATGCAGTGAGACTTCTACTTGACACAAACCTACTTAGAAATAAGTTCCACTGAGTACAATAGGACTTACATCCAGGGAAGTGTGTATAGATTGCAGCTTCACTTGGGAAAGCTCTACTGAAATCTGTGAGACTTCCTTCCAATAGACTTACCAAGGATTGGGATACCCAGCTATCCACTAACAGCTATATTTCCAAAATTAACAGTATGTACAACAGGGTCACTTTCTGGAAATACAATTATGTGATGGAAACATAATCTACAAGAACTAGACTTAAGCTATATAGTTTGAGCTACCATTGCAAGCACATAAATATGCCCCATTACTGAGCCACTGTGATGTAGTGGTTAAGAGTGCTGTGCTGCAACTCAGGAGATCCAGTTTCTAGTCCCCATTCAGCCATAGAGTTCACTGGTTGCCTTTGGGCCAATCACAGACTCTCAGCCCAACCTACCCCACAAGGTTGTTGTTGTGAAAATAAGATCGAGAGGAGTAGGAGAATTGTGTTATTTTTACATAAGAGAGTCTTATGGCTAATGGGGTGAGATAAAAATCAAATAAATAAAAATAATAATTTGAGTTCCTTGAAGAGAAAAAAGGCATGATATAAATATAATAAAATTATCCACTGAAAAGCTTTAGATAACTACATTTACCCCAGTCTTTTGAGCAAACACTATTTTCATCCAGCATTTTTAAAAGAATAATACCTGTAAGAAATTAACAGATACAAATGGATATTCATGAATAACCTGTTCCAGGGTTAGGCCCAACATAAAAAGTAATGAAGCACCACTGATCATTGCCTTCAGTTCCAAAATTCATGCCTCACCAGTACATGAAGAAGGACTGCCATGTTATCCTAGAAAAATCACTCAAAGGTCATGCAACATATCCTAGTGAGGCTCCAATGTCTACTGCAGCAACAGGATCATAGGACTTAGTAGCACTGGCTGTACCATCAAGAGTTCATAACTTTGTTCTGCATATTGTGATATGGATTATTGTATGCTTGTAATACCCTTTCTCCATTTACGTATGCCAAATGATTCATGTGCAAGATAGGAAATGGATATAATTCAGACATTGACAGTGTTTATTGGGCTTACTCTATGGTTCAGAGCCTTGCAGAAGTATGTGCTCCCTTTGCATCCACATGGAGCCCTTGAGTTAATAGTTGGTGGAAGCATTTTTCAAAATATTTTGCATCTGCATTGAGTATCTTATATACTTCAAGCGATAACAAAGCCAGTGAAATGTATTTCATTTGCAACCTGTAATACAGGGAAACAGGAAATTTTCAATTGATATTCAATGCATGAATAACCACATTATACATTTTATGATGAAATGCATTGTACAGGATATGCAATTAATGATGGTAATCAATATTCATTCAATATTCATTTTATGTCTTAAAGATAACATCATGAATCTGTTTTCCATTGGGTCTGAGTTCCTGTACAATCCACAATTTGTAAGGATGGAACTTCAACTTGTGCAGTATTCTTTGCATGCTTTGTCACTCCAAATGTAGTGATGATGTGTGTTGTCGAACAGAGCGGTGAGGGCTCACATGATGGTAGTCTCAATATGATGTGTGGGCCATTCAAACACCACCTGGGGACTTCTTTTTTAAGGCCAAACCCACTTCTTCGAAATTACGCACCCATGTTGTAATTGCATGAGCAGACAGGACACAATCATGATGTCCTAACTTGTAATGATGCTGAACTTCCCTTTGTGCAGCAGTCACACTATCAAAATTCTTATAAAAGACTTTTACAGCGAACACTCGTTGCACACCAATCCACCACTCCATTATAACTAATGGAAAGAAGTTCTAATTGAGGTTGCACTGGTTCCAAACAATGGGGTTCCCAACTCCTAGTTCTAATATTTCCCATTTCTCTGCACCACCCTGTATAACAAAAGGTAGAAAAGTCAAAATGATGAATACTGTAAGTGTCCATAGGACTGCTACTTTGAATAACCCTGTGAAACCATGCAGTATGTATTACAATACAATAATTCAAAAGATTTTAAACCTCAGACTGGGTGTAGGTACATTTAAATCTTACAGTCCGTGGCAAACATGGCAGTTGTTGTGCTTCTGTAAAAGGCATTATGAAGGCCACAGGGACTCCAGGCAAGCTACCATGTGGGAATTATTTTGATACAGTGGTACCTTGGCTCACGAACTCAATCCGTTCCAGGTCTCTGGTCGCGACCCAAATTGGTCATGAGCTAAGTCAAATCTCCCTATAAGGTTCAATGTAAATAAAGTTAATCCATTCTGTAAATATTTTTTTTTAATCACAAAGAAGACGGGTGCGATTGGAGCCATCTCCCCCACCCCCGAGCATGACCGTGAACATGCCTGTCTTCCCTGCACAAGCATGACCGCGATCACGCCCATGTTCCCTGCACAAGTGTGAGCACAATTGTGACCATAGACGAATGCCATTGTGGTCATGCTCAGGCAGGGAAGACAGGCGCAATCACGGCCATCTCCCCCCAACCCCGAGCACAATCGTGGCCATTCCCCCCAGCAAGATCGCGGCCATCTCCTCCGCCCCCCAATCACGACCACGATCGTGCCAGTGCAGGGAAGACAGGCACGATTGCGATCATCACCTGATGCAGAGTTCACGAACCGAGGAATTTTTTTTTTAATTTCTATTCATGACCCGATTTGGTCATGAACTGAGACGTTCATGAGCTGAGGTACCACTGTATTTGAGACATGAAGCCTGAATGTTTGGGTTCAATGAGATTGCCCGGCAGTGATGCCCATTGACCTCAGTATGATTAATTTTCTTCCACCAGATTGCACTGTGACTGTTCTGGGCTAACTGGAGCCTGGAATGACTAATTCACTATAGAAAGTAATTGCCTGCCCGCAGTTAGTAGTTTATATACACGATCAATTATGCTTTGTTAATTCATTGCTGGCCTGAATAGATCATACTTATTTGTAATGAATCTTTTATTCTTTTGTAAATAACAGAGATAACATTTGGATTTTAGTCCTTTTAGTCTGGGCATAGTCAACATAGTGCCTATGGGCAGCAGTGCAACTGCAGGCAGTTTCCTAGGTGCCTGCTGAAGTGCCCTAACCCTATCCCACCTTTGCTTTTTTTCTTTTAAAAATGGAAAGGTTCTTATCAGCAGCAGGGATTGCGTGAAAGCAAATGAAGACTTCCAACAACTTCAGTCTCTGTTCCCCATGAATGCCTCCTGTCTTCACATGGGACAGAAATAAAGATGACAAGTGATTGTAGCCTAATGCCTTGCTTTGCAGTATACCTAGTCACCAAGAAATGAGAGGAAGCTGAAAAGGACTCCTGTCCTTTTTTCTTGTCATTAGGGAACTGAAGAGAGCTGTGGGCAGGTAGGCAGGTAGGGGTGGGTGTGGGGATCTGGAAAGCCCACAGGCAGGAAGAACATCGGGAAATCAGCAGTGGCTGGGGAGAGAACAGGGTGTAGTGTCCTTTTGAGGGGAGGGTTCAGGAGGCATTTGAAGAGCATCGAAAGAAAATGGAGTGTGACTGCTCAGGGAAGAGATGTGCCAGTACATGTATATATGTATGCATGATGGTTTCAGGGGTGCTTGTGTGTCAACAGATGGAGGAAAGCACTCTGGGGATGTGGTATGTATGTGAGAGACCACACATAGAAACATAGAAACAGAGAGAGTCAGAAGGGACCTCCCGGGCCATCTAGTCTGACCTCCGGCACCAGCCGGCTCCGCTCACGACATGCCCACCATGTGGATGTCCAGCCTATCCTTGAACACCCACACCAATGGGGCCTCAACAACCTCTCGTGGAAGCCCATTCCACACCCTCGGGGTCCTGACTGTCAGGAAGTGCTTCCTGGCATCCAAATGGAACCTTGGCTCCCTGAGCTTTGCTCCATTGGAGCATGTCCTGCCTTCCTCTGCAGGGGTGAACACGTCTCTACCCATCTCCATGTGACATCCCCTCACATACCTGTATGTCGCCAACAGATCCCCTCTGAGTCTCCTCTTCTCCAGGCTGAAGAGACCCAGTTCCCTCAGTCTCGCCTCATACTGCAACCCCTGCAAACCGGCCACCAACCTTGTGGCCCTACGCTGCACTGACTCCAACCTGGCTATATCCTTTCTGTAATGAGGGGCCCAAAACTGAACACAATACTCCAATTGCGGGCGCACCAGAGTCATGTAGAGTGGTAGTAATACCTCTCTTGATCTAGAAGCCACACTTCTGGCTATGCAACCAAGGGTGGCGTTCGCCCTCTTGACCACCGCATCACACTGCTGACTCATGTTTAGCCTGCAGTCAACCAGTACCCCGAGGTCCCTTTCACAAGTGCTGCTCTCCAGCCATTTGTCACCTAAGCTGTACTTATGACACCTATCCCTATGCCCCAAGTGCAAGAAATTGCACTTATCCACATTGAACGTCATCCTGTTGTCTCCTGCCCACTTCCATAGTCTGTCCAGATCCTTTTGGATCTGGAGTACCTGCTGCTCAGTTGTGGCCACCGCTCGCAGTTTTAGTGCGAATTTGATCAGCAGACTGTTCACCCCTTCTTCCAAGTTGTTAATGAAAAGATTAAACAGGATCGGCCCCAGGACAGAGCTCCGGGGGACCCCACTTGTTACTGGCCGCCATCCTGATGATTCCCCGCTAATGGTTACCTTCTGCTTTCGGTAAGTCAACCATGCCCTAATCCACCGGACAGTGCTTTGGTGTATCCCAAAACTCCTCAGTTTCTCCACCAGGATATCATGGGGCACTTTGTCAAAGGCCTTGCTAAAATCCAGGTATACCACATCCACTGCATCCCCTCCATCTAGCCATCTCGAAGCCTTGTCATAGAATCCCACAAGGTTTGTCTGGCAGGACCTGTTTTTGCGGAAACCATGTTGTGTGGCTGTCAGCCTCCCTTCCCTATCTAGCATCACTAGATCTCTCTCTATTATGAGCCTTTCCATTGTTTTTCCTACAACGGACGTAAGGCTAACCGGTCTGTAATTCCCCATGTCCTTTCTACTACCCTTTTTGAAAATTGGGACCACTGATGTCACCCTCCAATCCTCTGGAACTTCACCCATTCTCCACGAAGTCTCAAAAATGGAGGCCAGCGGGCGTGAGAGAACCCCTGCCAACTCTCGAAGCACTCTCGGGTGTAACCCGTCAGGGCCTGGCGCCTTTGTAATGTTCAATGCCCTGAGGAGCCCCTCAACTTCAAGGGGGGGGACTCTAATATGTGCCCCTAAGTCCCCAGCCTCATCTAATCTCCTATGCGGATATCCCCTGTCCTGCTTTGGGGAGAACACAGAGGCAAAATAGTTATTTAGCATCTGTGCCTGTTCCCTCATATCAGTCACTGGATCTCCTTCCTCCTTATTTAGTGGTCCCACCACTTGTCTCCCCTTCCTCTTCCTATTTATATGCTGAAAGAAGCCCTTTTTGTTGCTCTTGATATTCTTGGCAAGTCTCAGCTCCTGATCAGCCTTAGCCTTGTGAAGAATCCTTCTGCAACGGGCCTCCTCCTCCCGGTGTACCCTTTTGTCTATTTCCCCCAGTACCCATTTCCTGTGGAGGTTCCTCTTTCGTCTAATCCCTTTAACCACCTCCTTTCACATCCATGGCGGCACTCTCCTCCGCCTCCCCACCTTGCTGACTAGAGGTATCGTCAAGGCTTGTGCCTCCAAAACCTCCCTTTTGAGTGCTATCCACCCCTCCTCAACTCGCTTACCTTCCAGTAACCTATCCCAGGAGACTTTCCCCAGTCTGGCCTTCAGTTGGCCAAAGTTGGCCCTCTTGAAGTCCCAGCTTCTAGTGCTTGACCTGCTGCACGTCCCCAGTCCCCTGATCTCAAAGCAAAGGATGCGAGTGATCACTCCATCCTTTGCTT
>NW_025335587.1:8966766-9097255 GCF_004798865.1 Varanus komodoensis
TTCCCCAGTCTGGCCTTCAGTTGGCCAAAGTTGGCCCTCTTGAAGTCCCAGCTTCTAGTGCTTGACCTGCTGCACGTCCCCAGTCCCCTGATCTCAAAGCAAAGGATGGAGTGATCACTCGCATCCAGAGCTCCCCTAATCTGTACTTCATCTATCAGTTCCTCCCTATTGGTCAAGACCAAGTCAAGGATGTTTCCTCCCCTTGTCGCCTCTCAGTGTGAAAAACCCTCCCTCTATAGCTTCTAGGAAGCAACGTGACCTGGCTGTCACCACCGAGTGAGTCTCCCAAGTAATATCCAGGAGACTGAAATCTCCCATAATTACTGTGTCTCTCCCCTGAGATATCCTGTCAGGATATCATCCAGGGTCTCAAGTTGACCTGGAGGGCGATAACATACCCCCACTGTCAGGTCTCTTTCCCTGTCAAAACCCCTAAGTTTCACCCAGACTCCCTCAACCGAATCCCCATCTGTGCTGCATTCTATCTCACTGCATCCTATCCCTTCCCTGATGTATGAAGCCACGCCCCCACCTCTCTTTCCCTTCCTGTCCTTTCTAAAAAGGTGATACCCTTCTATGTTCACATTCCAGACTTGCCTTTCATCCCACCAAGTTTCTGAGATTCCCACCAGATCATACCCTCCTATTCCCAGGAGAGCTTCAAGCTCTTCCTGCTTGTTACCCATGCTCCTAGCATTGGTGTACATGCACCTCAACTCCTTCCCACCGCTTCCTTTCCTTGGTGTTCCCAGCCTCCTCCTTCCTCCCATCCTCCCTGATACCTGGCCCCTCTCTGTAGGTGTCCTGTCAGTCCCTGCAGTACCTCTAAAACCCTGCTCCCAGAGCCCTGATCCTCCCCCAACACTTGTCCAGTGCAGACACGTTACTGGGGGGCCTGAACCCCCCCCCTCCCCGGCTCAGTTTAAAGTCTTCCGGACGAAGCTCACTAGAGCATCTCCAAAGGACCTTTTCCCCATCCTCGTGAGGTGTAACCCGTCCCTTTCCAGAAGTCCATTGGCAAGAAAACAAGTGCCGTGGTCGAGGAACCCAAAGCGTTCCTTCTGGCACCACACCCTAAGCCAGTTGTTCACCTCGGAGGCCCTCCTGCCCATTCCTGGCCCAAATCTTCAGACAGGTAAGATTGACGAGAAGGCCACTTGGGCCTTCAGCTCCCTGAGTTTCTTCCCCAAGGCCTCAAAGTCCCTGGTGGTCCCAACCACACCCTGCCTGGCCACATCGTTTGTGCCCACATGGATCACCAGGAGCGGCTGGTGACCCCCGGAGCGAACAAGACGCTCCACTCTGTCCTTCACATGCCGGATGCGTGCGCCGGGCAGGCAGCAAACCTCCATATATGCATGTGGTGCTCTAGAGTGAGAAGGAAAGGAGATAGGAAGCAATACTCTTGGAATGGCAGAAAAAAGTTTGTCTTCTGTGAAATAGGTTTTTGTTAGCAATGAAGCTCTGAGTTCTAAAGGGCTGTTTAACACGTAGGGATTCAAACCCCACCTCTGCTGTATACTCAAACAGTCTTAACGGTATTTTGGAGAAGTTACGTGCCATTTGTCACTAATCGCTTTAGCCATTTTGGGTGGTGCCTAGGACAGTTTATCAAATTCCCAGATATGCCTACAGGCCTCCAAAGGTGGTTGAGCCCTGGTTTATCCTCACTTTCTACTTACATCCCCTGGACCATACCTTCTTTTTACACATACTGGCATCTCTCAATATATTATCAACTAAAGAAAATATTTTGTGCATCTGATGAACTGAACTCAAACAAAGGCAAAACAAACAAAGCTTGTGCCTCAAAACATTTATTAGTCTCTAAGAGGCCATTCAGATTTCTGTTTTTTCTGCAGCAGGGCCATCCCTATGGAATTCTCAAAAATTGTGCTTCTAGTCTAGTAAAGAATATCTGGCTGAGCCTGAAACCTATAGGGCTGGGGAGTGAAATCTACTGGGACTTACTTCTGAGTATATGAGGAAGGATTGCACTCTTATTTTTGTAACCAGGTAACTAAGGAAACTATCCTATACAAGTATAGAAAAAACAAGTCCTACAATTTACAGACTTCTCCTACTGGTGGTTGGCCATCATGACAGCTAAAGAATCTTTAGCTATGGCTACTCTAAACAATAATATTGTACCATCCAAACTATTCTTTAACATTTCCACCCAAGGCCTTCCTTCACTTTGTTTCTCATTTGTTTTATCATGTATAACCAGGTGCAACAGTCCATATGTTCCTCATTAAGACCAAAATAGTCTTGTTTTCTGCATCATGTGTTTAATTTCTTGCTCTTCTTTTTCTGTAATGCTTCTTTCGGGTTCATGAAATTCATATAAAGCGCCATTTCAGATACTTTTTTGGTAGTCCACGATTCCAATCCTTTTTGTTAAGAAAAAAGAAATAGAAATACTTTTTGGTACTAGTCTGCTGAAAAGAACTTGAACACTTGCACAATTTTGTGAAATTTGGGTTCAAGCTCTTCCTGCTTATTACCCATGCTCCTAGCATTGGTGTACATGCACCTCAACTCCTTCCCACCGCTTCCTTTCCTTGGTGTTCCCAGCCTCCTCCTTCCTCCCATCCTCCCTGATACCTGGCCCCTCTCTGTAGGTGTCCTGTCAGTCCCTGCAGTACCTCTAAAACCCTGCTCCCAGAGCCCTGATCCTCCCCCAACACTTGTCCAGTGCAGACACGTTACTGGGGGGCCTGAACCCCCCCCCTCCCCGGCTCAGTTTAAAGTCTTCCGGACGAAGCTCACTAGAGCATCTCCAAAGGACCTTTTCCCCATCCTCGTGAGGTGTAACCCGTCCCTTTCCAGAAGTCCATTGGCAAGAAAACAAGTGCCGTGGTCGAGGAACCCAAAGCGTTCCTTCTGGCACCACACCCTAAGCCAGTTGTTCACCTCGGAGGCCCTCCTGCCCATTCCTGGCCCAAATCTTCAGACAGGTAAGATTGACGAGAAGGCCACTTGGGCCTTCAGCTCCCTGAGTTTCTTCCCCAAGGCCTCAAAGTCCCTGGTGGTCCCAACCACACCCTGCCTGGCCACATCGTTTGTGCCCACATGGATCACCAGGAGCGGCTGGTGACCCCCGGAGCGAACAAGACGCTCCACTCTGTCCTTCACATGCCGGATGCGTGCGCCGGGCAGGCAGCAAACCTCCATATATGCATGTGGTGCTCTAGAGTGAGAAGGAAAGGAGATAGGAAGCAATACTCTTGGAATGGCAGAAAAAAGTTTGTCTTCTGTGAAATAGGTTTTTGTTAGCAATGAAGCTCTGAGTTCTAAAGGGCTGTTTAACACGTAGGGATTCAAACCCCACCTCTGCTGTATACTCAAACAGTCTTAACGGTATTTTGGAGAAGTTACGTGCCATTTGTCACTAATCGCTTTAGCCATTTTGGGTGGTGCCTAGGACAGTTTATCAAATTCCCAGATATGCCTACAGGCCTCCAAAGGTGGTTGAGCCCTGGTTTATCCTCACTTTCTACTTACATCCCCTGGACCATACCTTCTTTTTACACATACTGGCATCTCTCAATATATTATCAACTAAAGAAAATATTTTGTGCATCTGATGAACTGAACTCAAACAAAGGCAAAACAAACAAAGCTTGTGCCTCAAAACATTTATTAGTCTCTAAGAGGCCATTCAGATTTCTGTTTTTTCTGCAGCAGGGCCATCCCTATGGAATTCTCAAAAATTGTGCTTCTAGTCTAGTAAAGAATATCTGGCTGAGCCTGAAACCTATAGGGCTGGGGAGTGAAATCTACTGGGACTTACTTCTGAGTATATGAGGAAGGATTGCACTCTTATTTTTGTAACCAGGTAACTAAGGAAACTATCCTATACAAGTATAGAAAAAACAAGTCCTACAATTTACAGACTTCTCCTACTGGTGGTTGGCCATCATGACAGCTAAAGAATCTTTAGCTATGGCTACTCTAAACAATAATATTGTACCATCCAAACTATTCTTTAACATTTCCACCCAAGGCCTTCCTTCACTTTGTTTCTCATTTGTTTTATCATGTATAATCAGGTGCAACAGTCCATATGTTCCTCATTAAGACCAAAATAGTCTTGTTTTCTGCATCATGTGTTTAATTTCTTGCTCTTCTTTTTCTGTAATGCTTCTTTCGGGTTCATGAAATTCATATAAAGCGCCATTTCAGATACTTTTTTGGTAGTCCACGATTCCAATCCTTTTTGTTAAGAAAAAAGAAATAGAAATACTTTTTGGTACTAGTCTGCTGAAAAGAACTTGAACACTTGCACAATTTTGTGAAATTTGGGTTGGTTTTAATAAAGATACTACACAACTGTGGATGTTGGATTTTTATATCCCAACATGCATTACTAAGTAAAGCCAAATTTATTTTTGTTTGTTTTCTTTATAACTTATTTAAAATACCCACACAGTGACTCATGATTACAGAATGTCCTTTCCCGTCCACCCCACCCCGCCCCGCCCGAGAATGCACGTACATTTGTCGGCTATGAATGAAGCGTTAGCGTCTTCGCTCCGATTCAACCCCTCCTTTTCTCAGGCTTCTTTGGGTGTAACTCTTGCAATTGCAGTTTTTAGGTCGCGAGTCCGCCCACCCCTCCCTCGCCACCTTCTTTGGCCGCGATCCTCGAACTGCTTCTTCACGACTCTCTCTCTCTACCCCCTCCCCTTCCGTCCCGGTAGGGACGGCAAGCGAAGGATAAGTTTTATCAGGATCGGGGCCCTTGACCGTAAAAACAAAACTCCGCCCGAGGCTGCAGTGCTGCGCGGGAACCAGCCAGATCCCTCCGCTTCTTGCCTCCTGAAAGCGATGCCCTTACACCCTTGTCCCGTCCGTCCCTGCATTTGTTTTGCTCGGTACGCAGCGGCTCCCCCTTGCTGGCGGCTTCCTGTGTGGCAGGTGAGGTGTGGTTAAAAGCCAAACTCTCGCTTCCGCCCAGGTGTGAGCAAGCGAAGATCCGAGAGAGCTGTCGGTGGCAGATCTCTCCTCCCCACGCCACTGGCCAGGTAAGAGGGTGTCCCGAAGGCAGTGCGACCCTCGCCTCCTGCGATTGCAGTGCCATTTCAGGGGCAGAGAGAAGTCGTGTGAAATCCACCAGCGGGGCAGTCGAGTCGTACCCTTCACCTGCTTCCTTCTTCATGATCGGCGAGCACTTGGGCGGACTAGTTGCTGCACTTGGGGCTGAGCTGCTTGCTTGGCAAAGCCCTGCCCTGGGATCGAAGCCTTTCTGCTTTTGTTCCCCAGGTGGGCTTTTCCTTTCAGGGACCCAGGCTGCGACTCTCCAGCTTTACACGCTAATTTTAACCATGCGTTTCCGTACTCCACTGGCCTGCCTCGTTTTGGCACGGAACGAAGAAGGTGGCAGTTTGTTTTGGAAGCTGTCCCTGTTTAAACCCGGACATAAACAGCTTAAAGCCGGGGAGAAAGTAAAACAGAAGCAGTGGCAGGATATTTTCGGCTTGGTCAGGAGCGCTGGTCAGTTGCTAGCATGTCAGGATTTAGGGAGGGTCCTCAGGGGTGACCCCTACAAGCCACTGCCCCTTGCTTACCTACTTGCCACGTTGCCATCTTTCTCTCTAGACAACTTATTTGGCATGACTGGTGCGGCCCACGCTGAATCCAGCTGGACTGGTTCTGAGGAGCAGAGGCTACCACCAGTGGCAGAGTAGCCCCTCAAGTGAGTGGGCCATCCCGCTGGACTGTGCCACTCTCTTCTGTGGCAGCAACTGTAATATGCCCTCTTCCCACCAGACTTGGAAGGCAGGTAGCCAAGGGCTTGTTGCTCGCTCACGTGTCCAAGTGAGCAGGGGTTGCAAGATGAAGCCATCTCTTTTTCTCCGTGAGGCAGGGAAGAGTGGGCTGGACTTGCCTGCACCACTTAGGTGCCTTCCTTCTGGGTGGTGTGGCTGAGAGGATTGGGCCTGGTCAGGCCCAGTGATCATGCATGCACAAGGAGAAGTGCACTTCTCTGCTTGATTGTGTGCTTTCTTTGGGCAAGGAAAGATTGTCCATGGGTGTTAGGTCTGTTTCAGGCCAAACAGTTTTAATTGACTTGTCAAATTTGCCCAAGGCTCTTATCTTGGAATCTGTTATGTATGACTCCTTACCAAGAGCTGAGGTAATTCAGAGGACAGCCTAAACTGTGTGTAAAAATCCACCCATACACTATCAGTGTAAGTTGCCCTGTCAAGTCATATTTGTATGTAAGGGGTTTTTCCTAACTGCAAAGTTGTGCTTAAACAGAACTCTGCATTTTGTAATTTAAGTGGCACCACAGTGGTCAAAGAATTCCAGTGAGAGGGCATTGTGGTGCTTTCTTTTCAAAAAGGCAGTGGGATGAAGGCCTGCTCTGACATGCCTGTCATGTCAGCTTCAGCAACATTACAAGAATGTTTAGGATCTGTTAAGAAAAACACAGCGGGTCCATTCCAGCTTAGGGAAGTGTCAGAGTTCCAATAATGCACATTACTTACTTGGTGTACTTTGTGAGATTTGATTTCTGAATAGACAAGCTTAGGGTGATGCAGTGAGAGCCAAAGTGGTTGTGGTAGCTAATGTGTTGGACTAGAGACCTGGCAAATCCATGCTCTAATCCCTACCCAGCTATGAAGCTCACAGGGTGACTTTGGATCCATCACTCACAGCCTAACCTATCTGACAGGGTTGTTGTTGTGAGGATAAAATGGAGGTATTACATAAGCCAACTTGGGTTTTTCACAAGATGAAAACAAGTGGGATAAAAATGCACTGTAATAATAATAAGCAGAAACGGAACATTTCATAAAAGGTCCAATGGAACATAAGTCCTTACCAAACACTTATGCCAGATAAAGTAGTGAGTGGTGCTACTTCCACATACTGTAGCTATAGCACCTTGCTAAAATAGTAAGCTGTGCCCTTGCATCTCCTCTTTGACTTTTCCACATTTTGTTGTGTTACAACCTGGAATGGAAAAAGATTCAACTGACCTGCTTACCACTCATAATGCACACAAGAGACCAAATGCTGTGAAGGTTGAAAATATTTTTTATTGTGTCACAAATGTTAAGTAAACAACAACAAACTGGCAGCTGTTGGTTGTAAAAGTATCCAAGCTCCAAGTCGATAGTTAAAAAAAACCTTTTGGCAACGGTTAAAGCTGTGAGTCTCCTTGGAGAAACTTCTCTTAGCTTTGAACATCTGAATCCTGCCATGTTTGCCCATTCTTCCTGGCAGAACTGTTCCAGCTCTATCAGGCTGGATGGGGGCCACTGCTGAACAGAAATGTTCAAGTCCTGCCATAGATCCTCAGACTGAGGTCTGGCCTTTGACTTCTTGCACATTTTGTGTTGAGTATCTTGTGTACATCAAGTGGGCATGTTGTGAGTGGAGCCGGCTGGAGCCAGGAGTCAGACTAGATGGCCTGGGAGACCCCTTCTGACTCGCTCTGTTTCTATGTTTCTAAGTGGTAACAATGCCAGTTAAATTCATTTCAGTGCTAGGCTTTAACACAACAAAACCTAGAAAAAGTCAAATGGGGGTGCATCCTTCTGTAAGACACTGCATTTCTAAATGGGCATATATAGGATTAGGGCTTTTTCAGTGTACATATAAAAAGGGTTTTCCGAACAAGTGATGATTTACAGTCTAATCAGTAATTAGGGTCACTAAACTTATTGAGACAGGCACTAAGTCCTGACCCAGTTTACTTGGGTGTCTGAAGCAGAATTTGTGTTCAAGGCGGGAAGGCAAAGCAAAGTACAACTTCTGTTAATATGGAAGTTCATGATAGTGCAACTTATATTGGCAAAGGAGCAAAGTCCATTAAAAGAAGCTAGCAGTATGTGTGTGTGTTTGCTGTAGCAATGTAAGGTGAAATAACTGCAGGAAAATATTTCTGGCCCTTTCCGCTTATGTTAGATTCGTAATATCTCCACTATTAATATAGGCACAAGAGGAGTACTTCACCACAGCATTGTTCAGTTTGAGCTGAAATAGTTGTGGGTTTTTTTTAGGAAAATATTTGATTAAAGAAGGAATCTCTGCATGCTGGACAATGCTTAGGGAATACTTGACTGAACTCTACTGCAAGGGAGAGAAGGATCCTAGAATTGTTGTAAATCAGAAGCTGAATATGAGTCAACAATGTGATGTGGCTGCAAAAAGGGCAAATGCTATTTTAGGCTGTATTCATAGAAGTATCGCTTCAAAATCTCACGAACTACTAGATCCCCTCTACTCAGCACTGGTTAGGTCTCATCTGAGGTTATGGGCACCACAGTTTAAGAAAGATGCAGAGAAGATGGAAAAGGTTCAGAGGAGAGGGCAACAAGGTTGATCTAAAGACTTGAAAGAAAGCCCTGTGAGGAGAGATTGAAAGAACTGGGCATGTCTAGCCTTGAGAAGAGTGGAGCTATGACAGCACTCTTGAAGTACTTGAAAGGCTGGTACAAAGAGGAAGGCTAGGATCTCTCCTCTGTCATCTCATAGTGCAAGACAGAGACTATTGGGCTCAAGTTACAGGAAGCCAGATTCCAGCTAGACATCAGGAAAAATTTCATGACTGTTACAACAATAGGAACCAATGACCTAGGGAGGCTCTGGGCTCTCCCATGCTAGAGCCATTCGAGATGGACAGCCATCTGAGAGGGATAGTTTAACTTGGTGTTTGCACTGAGCAGAGGATTGGACCCAATGGCCTTCTGGCCCCTTCCAACTCTACTACTACAGTGGTACCTTGGCTCATGAACTTAATCCGTTCCAGGACTCTGGTTGTGACCCAAATTGGTCGTGAGCCAAGTCAAATTTCCCCATAAGGGTCAATGTAAATAAGGTTAATCCATTCTGCAACTTTTTTTTTTACTCACAAAAATTTGAAGCAAAGTGACAAAGAACAACAAAGATTGAGCCCATTTCCTTCGCCCAGCAATCATGCAGGGCGGGGGGGGGGGGGGACCAGGCGTGACTGCGAGCGAGCTGGGGGGGAGACGGGTGCAGACGTGGGCATGCTGGGGGGGAGCCAGGGGCAGGTGCATCAGGCAGGGAACATGGGCGCAATCGCAGCCATCTCCCCACCTCTCCCCAGCATGACTGCTATTGTGTCCATGCAGGGAAGGTGGGCATGCTCTTGATTGCGGCCTGTGGCAAAGTTTTTATGAAATTTCTGTTCGCAGCCCAATTTGGTTGTGAACTGAGGCGTTTGTGAGCCGAAGTACCACTGTATTCTGTTCTGTTCTATGCTGTATGCCCTCCTTTTGCACCCTCCAGGTGACACTTTAGGAAAGCTGTGCATGCCACAATGGTTCCCAAAACTCCCTCCCCCCTCCCATTTACATTGTGCTTGCATGCATGCTGAGAGAAAGGTGCATGTGCAGGTGTGTGAGCTTTGTTCTTTGGAGTAATATATTGAAATGCTAAGCTTGTGCTTCTGTTTTAAAAAGCAGATTATTTTGACGAGTGCAGCACAGATAAACCAACATGCCTGAAAATCCTGTTGCAGGTAGGTCTCTTTGGGAAAAAAACCCCTCCCTTGTTCAAAATAATCAGGTATTTAGCAGCTTTTTAACATATGTTTTGGGGATCCAACAGACAAGCAGCAGGTGCTGTGGATTCTGGAGCGTCTACTAACAAAACTTCATGAGAAAGGAGACACTTCACAGATTGATAATCTGGCTTTTCTGTATAATACACTCAAGAATCCCTTATTCAATCACATGCTGATTCTTCAACAGTCAATCAAGCAGCTGAAGGAACAAGTAAGTGACAAACATGAAGTTTTACTGGTGCAAGTGCTTATGTTTGAGGGATGTATTGCTGAAATTGCTGGGAAAGTTACTATGCATGATATATTGGTCTATGGTGAAATTGTATCTTTTGCTATGCTGATGCTAATTGTAGCAGTTAATTGGTAACTTTAATTAATTGCATCATTAACTGTTTTGGAGGATTCCCACTAATGTTATATAGAGATTTAAAATAGATAAAAAATTGAAAAAACATAAGGGTGCAAGTGTATACATATATAAAAGAACAAGGTCCCCCAACTCCCCATGTTCTTTAGCGAGCCATGCACCCTTAGGGAGCTCCACTCACTACTATAGTTAACATATGACTTGGTTAGGATAAAACAATAAAGTATTGTGGGTAAGTAGGTAAGGTTGGTTGTCATGTTGTCCAGTTTGCTTCTCCCACAGTTGCTTGCTTTTGTTTTCATTTTAATCAGACAAGCTACTATGAGAACCCATGGGCTACTCTATGGTTTATTTACCCACAGGGAGTTGTGTTGTCTGAAACCAGGTGACTGATTCTACAATGATTAAGTAAAGTGAGTGAGTCAGGAAAAAGTCGAGAGTGGTTAAAAAAAAAATAAAGATCTTGCCAGTGATTTTGCCCATGTTGCTTCCAGTGACAGCCCCTTAAAAGTGGTCTACTTCCAATGGGAGTTTGTGTGGGGGGAGGGCAGGATTTAAAGGGAGAAAGGGCAAAAGAAGCCAAAAAATGGCTTGCAATAGGGAAAGATGTTAAATTGGTCATGCTGCAGTATCCTCTGCGATACCAACTAGAGGACAGAAAAGTAGAACTGACAGTGATTCCAATAATCTGTTGGGCATTTGAAAGAACCCAGTGGCTTAGTTCCAAGACAAGTTAGTGTGACATACCAACCTACCCAGTAAGGATAAACAGAGTGAAATTTCCCCATTATTTTAATGTGAAAATGGATTCTTGTGGTAATGCTCCTCTATCCTGATGCCCCTCCTATCCTGACTGAATCAAAGAATCATCATCTGGTTAGTTGTAGCAGAAATATTTATTTATTGTAAGCTGTCCCAAGACATTTGTAGGGGACAGGACAGAAAAGCTTTAAATAAATAAATAAATAAATAAATAGCAGCAAGAATTGGGCCAGTCCCTCTGATCTTACCTGCATGAGCAACACTGTGGGGTAAGTTAGTATCATGGCTATATTAGTTACTATTTCTTAGATTCTGAACAGAGTTATCAGGAAACTGATTGCTCTGACTACCAAAACCCTGTGGGTAGTTGATCCATTGGGTATCTAGGATTAAAAGAACTTCAGGGAAAATTACTTTATGTAAGGGTGGTAGTTCAGTCTATTGAAAAAGGTGTGAGTCCTATTCTTATCATATGCATTTTATCATTTAGAAAAATAGAGTAAGAGGTTTATGAAAAATAATATAAAATAAATTCTAAGGTCTCTAGAATGGGTCTAGAAGGCCATAGGAAAATTCAGAGTCCTAGCTCTGACCTCAGAAATGTGCTCTGAGGTTGGAACTGGGACTTAAAGTCCCTTCGTCCACCCATGCAGCAAGGACAGAAGGAGACCCACCAGCTGTGGCTTCAAAGTGGGAAGAATGACTTTGGAACCAATGTTAGACAGGCATTCCAATTGTGGGAGGAGAGGAGTGAGGCTCTGCCATGATATGAAGTATCCTGGCAGCATCTCAGTTTGTTCTCCTCAAGCATAGTGCCCACAGAAACAGCCTTGGACTCTGCACTCCTCCCTCTATCAGTAAGATAATTGTAATCCTCGAAGTTTCGCAAGTTACAGGTAGCCTCACTGGATCACCCTCTAAAATATGCATGATAGAATCTAATGTTGCATGATAGAATCTAATGTTCTTTCTTTTTTATTTCAAATCTCACCAGCTTCAAAAAACAGGTTTAAGCACTCCATCACAGACAGCAGGCAGGTTTCAAATAATTCCCATCCTTTTCCTGTGGCCTGTCTTATTAACTTTTCTCTACTCCTGTCCCAGAGATAATAGGGCATTTTGGTTAAGGGTCTCTAAGCAACTAGCATTATCTTAGCACTCTGGCTGAAGAAAAAAATAAAAGATGTTACGAAACTTCTCAAGAACCAATGAGGGAAAACATGACCTTGTTCTCTTCCAGCTGTCTATAAGCTTTCAGACAAGTTTACAGAAAACCAGGAAAGAGGGAAAATGGAAAAAACAGAACCTTTGGTTCATTGTGGCTTCCATTTCACTTCCACATAAACTACCTTCCATATGTATGAACACATAGGCTTAGAGACAAGACCAGCCTGAGGTCATCCAGTAAGTGCCATGGTTTAATGATGATTTGAACCTGGGTGGTTAGTCATATTCTGACATGCTGTAACCACTTCCCCTGCTAGCTGCAGTGGCTTGCATAAGGATTCTAGGTCCAGCTACTCACTGGATCTCTGTGACTACTAAAACAAGCCCTTGTGATAGGGTAGCTGTTTAAATACAAGCATCCCAAGATGCTTGTAGTGGACAGCGTATAAAAGCGGTTAATAAATAAATAAATAAACAAATAAATAAATAACTTTATGCATTCAGTTTGATATAAAATTACATTGTCTTGTTATTTATATGGGTTTATTTTCCAATTTATTCAGGATACTCTAAAAAGTAATATATGTCATTCAACTTAACCCCTTTATAATACCAAAGTTCACTAATAGTCATGAAACAAAAATCTCAAAGCAGCATGAATGATCTGCCCCTCTTCTATTTTTTTCCTCATAGGGAACTTGTAGGCAGGGTTGAGAATTAATGAATAGCCCAAAGTCACCTGGTAAACATAGAACTACTACCCAGGTTTTCCCAGTCCACCACTCTGAAAATTATACCATTTCTTTCTCAACTTTCTAATATAAACTCTAATTGTCAGCCAGGAGAACTAGGATCTGAAAATGACCTGGCAGGAGCTGCGGGAAAATATGTCAGTGTACCAAACATTAGGCACCTTCTACCTGTTCTGCTATCCTGCCCAAAAGAGTGAAGGGTGCGGCTGAACAGAGACTTGAGAGCTGGCTTTTGAATCCTTGTTGTTTTCTGTGTAAGGATTAATTGCCTTTTTTTAAGATAGCCCAAGGAGATCAAACCGGTCAGTGCTAGAGGAGATCAACCCTGACTGCTCTTTAGAAGGCCAGATACTGAAGATGAAACTCAAATACTTTGGCCACCTAATGAGAAGGAAGGACTCATTGGAGAAGAGCCTAATGCTAGGAACAATTGACGGCAAAAGAAGAAGGGGATGGCAGAGAATGAGGTGGATAGATGGAGTCACTGAAAGAGTCAGTGTGAGCTTAAGTGGACTCCGGGGGATGGTGGAGGACAGGAAGGCCTGGTGGAGTGTTGTCCGTGGGGTTGCGATGGGTCGGACGCGACTTCGCAACTAGCAGCAGCAACATACCTTCCTCTCAAACAAGAAGAAACAGAAAAACTTAGCCAAGCAAGGAAATCAGGGAAGATCACTTTCCCCTGAGTGTTTTGCTTGGTGATACTGATTCAGACAAATCCATATCAAACTTAATTTGGCTGCTCTACACAAAAAGGATTATGGAAAGTGGCATGTAAAATATTCTAAAATGCTCTCCTCCTTTTTGTGTCACATTTACAAAGAATGCAAAATAACATCCAGGAGAACAATGGAGAACAGAAGAAAAAAGTAGAAGAATGAGTGTCAGGTTGTCATTTTTAAATTATAAAATACATACTAAGTCAGATTTATGATTATTTTTCCATTTGCTTCCAACTGCAGAGGACTGCTGTTTTTGACATTTATATACTTGGCCTCTCCTAAAGTAACCAATAAGCCTGGAGTGTATTCTATTGGAGTGCTCTATTGCTAGCCGATGCACAAAAGTATTCTGGAAAAGCAGTGGTACTTTTCAACATCCACACAACTTTCTTTTTTTTGCTGTTTGCTAAAACACTCATAGCCATTGATATTTTAGTTTGTTGCATATTAATAACAATTCCATGTTGAATGTCTTGGTATCCACAGCTCATGTACATACCTTCAGATCATTCAGTGGATTTTGATTTTACAAGGAGAGGTTTGCTGGTGTTCGATGCTGATTCCCATTCTCTTCCTAATGGGAATCCCTACATGACTTGCAGTAATAATAGTCTGAAGGCTTCTCTCAATCCCAAGCTTGAAATGGATGAATTTAATTTGGTTATCCAAAGGATGGCAAAGGTAAAAGCATAGCACCATCAGTGTGCAAAATATATAGTTTTTTCACCTTAATGTCAAATTCCCTTGGTTGCTAAACTTACATTTCTACACCAAGGAAAGGGAATATACTTTGTTGGTATTGAGTTGAAAATTGCTGAGTAATAGAATGTTTATGATGTATGATGGAAAGGTTCTCACCAAACCGTCAACTTTTGTAAAAACGTGAAATGTGTGTAGCCACTTCAATGGAAAATGTTACTTTTAGTATTTGTAACATTATTATGTGACTACATCAAAGTAATCTAGGAACCTGCAGCTGAGGCTCAAACCATACATGACATTTGGTAACTACTCTCCTGCTCTCAATTTTCCCTTGTTGCTGCCTGAAGATTACCAGGTTGCTGTAATGCTTCAGCAATGGTGGAAGCAGCATATAATGTAATTCTGCTTTTCTGTGCACCTCTTAAATGCACAGAAATATTCTTGGATTCTGTACAGACAATCCTTTGTCCCTTTGCTCACTAGTCAACAGTTTCCAAGACTTTTTCCCACCTCTTGCATGATGCAACTGGTTTCTTTCTTTCAGTTTTCATTGGCCCTTAGGATTTTGTTTTCTAGAATCTCTCCAGCTTTCCAGTGTATAACCCACCTAATACTTCTCTTTACTGTGCTTGTATCCTTTCTCAGAGAAGCTGTACTGTGAAGCTTCTGTTGCTGATGTCTTTGTTTTCTGAGTAGGTGGAGTATTTCATGTCATATGACCAGCACAACTAACTGGTTCATAAATCATATCCATGGAGAGGCCTAAAAGTGGCAAGATCTGAAGAGAGGCTGTAACCCCATTCAGCTGAACATTGGTTACTTTACTGTCCAGTATCAGTAAACCTGTGCTTTCAGCTGCACATAGTTATAATCCTTCTTCACACTTTCCCACTCAATGTAATAAGGTTGAAGAGTAGATGAGGCAGGGTGTCAAGAGCAAGCTCCCCACCCCCACTTTCAAGCAGACAGTTCTTTGGCAAAATTTCTTTTATTTTCAATGTATATCCAGCAAGCTGTAGCCAGCAAAGAAAGAGTCTGTAAGCATGCACAGAGTGGCTTGTTGAACCCAAACTAAAAACTATTTCTGAAAACTCTCCTTTTGAGAAAAACTGGATCTCACTCCTCTGGAATTGCCCTTCTGGAGACAGCAAACATCCTAGCTGTATGCAGGTCTGCTGATTAGGTAGTCTCTCTCTCCTGACACCATATCATGGGGTCAAGGATTAGACCAGGCTTCTTCCCCATGCCCCCTCCCAACAATTCCAGACCCTGTCAGTTCCCAGAGTCTGCCTGAACAACTGGAGACAATGGCTGCGAGTTAAGTTCTTTGGCCTCCGCCATCTCTGTGTTTTCAGGCCTCCTTCCCCAGGCTTTACTGTCTTCATCCAAAGAGTCAGTGTCACTCCGGCCCAGAAACACATGCCTAGAAGAGCTGCCTCTTTAATTCACAACACAGGGTGGCACTTGTGACCTCTCAGTAGATAGTTTATGGAAGCCTGAATAGAATTACAGAACAGGAACCTAGAATAGTGCTCAGGATTGCTTAGGAAAATAAAACTCATGTTAAACAAAATAACAATTACATTATAAATATAGATCATAAAAGGCAAAGGTTTCCCCATGACATTAAAGTCCAGTCATGCCTGACTCTAGGGGGTGGTGCTCATCTCCGTTTCCTAGCTGAGGAAGTCAGCGTTTGTCCGCAGACAGTCTCCGTTGTCATTTGACTAGCATGACTAAACACCAAAGTGCACAGAATGCTGTTACCTGCCCACCGAAGTGGTACCTTTTTATCTACTTGCATTTGCATGCTTTCAAGGTTGGCAGGAACTGGGATAGAGCAACGGGAACTCACCCCGTTGTGCAGATTCGAACCGGCGACCTTTCGATCAACCAGCCCAGCAGCTCAATGGTTTAAGCCACTGAGCCACCACAAGTATAGATCATAAAAACTATTAAAACACAACAATAAAATAAATGGCATCCATAGTTAAACACCCCTTCATTTAAGTTCTAGATATAGCAAGCATAGCAAAATGTGTAATATAAGTTCCCGGACTGCCATTAGTAAAGAATGTAGGAACTCGTTGCCAAATCCACAGTACAATGTTGTTCCCAAATCTGTACAGAATACTTATTGCTTCCCAGGCATAAAGGAAGTTGTTGGTCACATGTATGTTGGGTTCTTCATGCTTAAGAGGTCTTCACATTTAAGAGCCTTCTCATTTCATCATTCTGTGTTTTACTGAATATCTGTAGAAATCAGTATAGTAAATTTCTTTAGAACAGTGGCAGGCAACCTTTTTGGACCATGGGCACATTTAGCAATTTTTCAAGCTGTTGTGAGCATCACCACAAATGATAAGATGTGGCAAATGAGAACTATGCTGCCCAAAGGTCTGTATGCCAGGCTGGTCTGAGCCCCAACACAGTAAACAACTCCTTTGCATTCACAGTTTTCAGCATCAACAGAAACCTTGTAATCACAGTAATCACAGTAATGTTATTAAAATAAAAAATAATTGAGAAGGGTAAAGAATCTTGAAAGGTGCCAAGAAAGGATTGCCTACTCTTGAGAGAGACATTCTGTTGTTCTGTGTGCATAGCATGCACACTATGGGTGCCCAATGGGTGCCACTATCCATAGCGCCATTTTAATCTACATTATGAGGTTTTAAGAGCTAGAAGAGTTATTGTGAGGAGACAAAGAAATGGAAAAATGTTACTTTAATCCTGACAAACATTATTTATGTCTATTCTAAACAGATTGGAATAAGTTCATGTTTGTATTCCTACTACAGTTTGGATTCTTTTTTCTTACTTGTATGTAAACTTCTATCCACCACATGATTCAGCTGAGCCTCAGAGTAGTTGATAGCACTGAAACAAACAGTAATGCCAAAATAAAATGTGGTAATTATAAATAATATGGAAGACCCTCTAAAACCACATACCTGTAACAGCACCCTCATTTCATTCTCCACCCTGGGGATGAGATTAACAACCAGTCAAAATCTTATTTATCTGGCATGAAATTAATCTTAGCTTTTTGACCAGTTGTCCAGGTATAGTATTTCTTCACTTTTCTCCCTTGAAGAGATGACGTCTTGTATAGGTATTTTGCTTTTTCAAATTTTATTTAAAAAGTTCCTTTAAGAAGGAGAACTTATGCAATGTCCTAACTGTGAAAGTAGCTTTTCAGACCTGAGATTGGAGGATTTTCACTTCATTGTGTTTAAATACAAGTTATGTTCTGTTTAGTTTTATCAAAGAATAAAGGTTTGCATTTGTATTCTAAGAGAACAGAAACAGCTTATTTATAATGTTTTTTTTTTGTCCTTATTAGGGCAGGCAAATAGAATATATAGATATAGAGAAGCCATTTAATGGAGGCCTTGGATTTAGTGTGGTTGCTCTTAAAAATCAAAGTATTGGAGAAGCTGGAATCTTCGTTAAGGAAATTCAGCCAGGAAGTATAGCAGCAAGGTGAGATTTTTGGTTCATATTGTTAATTCATCAAACTAACACCAGCTGAATGAAAGAAATGAGCTTCTTTTTGTGTTTTAAAAAATACTGTTAGAATTGCCAAGTGAGGAATCATGGAACCATCTTGGGCTAGTTCCAGATTTAGAGTGTAACCCAAAGCTCAGAAGTAAGTGATTTGGAGTTGAATGGGAGTTATTCTTAGGAAAGTGATATAAGTTTAGTCATACTTGAAGTAGACCCATTGAAATCAATTGCATTTAGTTAGTTTTGGGTGTATTCTAAAGTATTATTAATTCTGGAACCAACCTACTTAATTGCAAGGTACCAAAAATCTGCTCTGTTGACTCTTCTTGGTGTAAGAAAGCGTGCTAAGCTGGACCATTCACCCATGAAGCTCACACAAATGAGCTGATGTAAACTGGACTCCACACTTTTCAGGACTCATTAAGGGAAACCTCCTATAAAACAAGTGATGAAATCAAACCAATTTACATTGCACTCCAATATTCAAAGCCTCACAAACAAAATAGGCTTTGAATGTTGAATGGGCTTCCACGGGAGGTGGTTGAACCCCATCAGTGAAGGTGTTTAAGGATAGGTTGGACATACACATGGTTGGCATGTCATGAGTGGAGTTGCCTGGAGTTGGGGGTCAGACTAGATGCCCTGGTAGGGCCTTTCTGACTCACTCTCTTTCTATAATATAATAACAATAACCCGGTTTGCAGAATACAATCCATGGGTTGTTGTGCATGAGTGGAAAAGAACAAGTGTGCTGCTTTGCAAGAGCCCACTACAGTCCATGATCATTTTGTTTGCAGGCTGTTAGCCTAACATCCAAACCCAGAAGTTTGGGCTGTTTTTGAGTTGAACAATCCATGATTAGTTCTTTGGTTAACTTTCTATTTGTTTAGTCCACAAATAACCCAAAGTTTCTGGGTTCAGACAACACACTAGCAATCTACTAATGACTTGATTGCAGGTTGTTTACACAAACTGGAAGCATCTCATGCACAGTGTGCATCTCTGCAAATTATGGGCTAATTAGTCACAATTTGCCAACTAGTGCCATTGTAGGATGCAAAGAGCCTCCCTGTAAAATATTGTTATTCCCATATTTCAGACTGTACAGGTGTTGAGAAATAGTGGCTTCTCTGGGTGTACATTGATGAAGTTATGGCCAAGGTGAGAGATGTAAACTAGTGACTCTACATCAGTTTTATCTACTATACCACACCTGCACCTTAAGGCTGCCTCCAAAACTTCACACATGCATTACTTCATCTTTTCTTTGGAAATGTGCAATGGGGTTTCTGTAATACTTCTTAAACATTTTTTGTTCTTTATCCAAGGGATCAAAGATTAAAGGAAAATGATCAGATATTGGCCATTAATCATACTGTGCTGGATCAGAACATTTCCCATCAACAGGCAATTATATTGCTCCAACAGTCTGCAGGTTCCTTACATTTGATTGTTGCCAGGGGGGTAACTCATAGAAGCAGTGTGAGCTCAACTGTTTTGAGTGATGTTACTTTACCTGAAATGGTAAGTAGTATTTCTATCAGAGTAAGATTTTGAATTATAACAGTCTCAAACACACTGTAAGGTTTGAACATTTATCCCCATATGGTTAGGGTCTCATTTTCAACAGAGATGAGATCAAATTGAATATGCACTAAAACATTCCTAGATAAATGCATATATTACAGTGTTTTTGGAACAGCTTCACCTGTTCCATGGAAACTGCCTAGAATGGACAAGGTAGAACAATTCACCATATTTAGTCCTGTAATTTTAGATAGCAAGCTTTAACATTTTCCAGCTTGCAATATGTATTATATATGTGTTCTGTAACACATTGTTTAAATATGTAACTAGCTCCTGATCTGTTGACTCCAAAAAACAATTTCCAATGTATAATATTATTCTGTCATACTCTACATTCTTTTACTTAAATTCACTGATTATCATAGTAAACTTCATAGTTCTCAAACATTCAATGGATGGGTTGCTACCAATAGATAATACATTTTACCAGTGCTTTTTTTGTAAAAAAAAAAAAAAAAGGTGCCGGAACTCATGTCTTTGGGTCACACTTTTACACAATGGTTGCTGCCGGCAGTAAGCACTCACGCGACCGTGGGCTGAAAATACCACTTCCATGGGCCACCTGAGGTCCAGACTGGAGGGTGCCCTCCTGTGCTTTAGAGGCATAAATAAGCCCTGTGCCACTCTCTGAAAATCACCTTGATTGTGTAAACAAAAAGGGGGGGTGAGCAAGGGCAAATGGGCAGCCGAGTGCTCTTATGTCCTCTTGTAACAGGGCAAAATGGTGGAGGTGATGGACCAAAGGAGGGAAGGCTGTGGCTTTCCAGGTGATGCTGGACTACAATTCTCATCTTTCCCCTCCCTTAGCAAACTTGTCTCAAACTAATGGAGCCCAGCAACATCTGGATGGCCACACGCAAACTGCCCCCACTGCAGAGTCTCTCAATTGGCTGGGCTCTAACATTTCAGACTGCAGGGGGGTTTGTGTGCGTGCAAGAAAGTGAATGTACGGCTGTTCCCTTGCATTATTCTCAAGTTCATAGTACAGCAGAAGCACATGCAGCCTCCCCCACACACACCCTCGGACATTGCTGGGCTATAATTTCCATCAGCCACAACCAGCCTACCCTCTGGCAAAGTAAGATGGGAGTAGCAATTCCCCAGATCTGGAGGGTTGCAAGTTCCCCAGCACCAGGCAAGATCTTCTCAGTGTGGCCTTCCCGCATTACGGTTCTCTCTGGGAGTGAAATGATTTCACCTACTGCAAAGGAAATGCCGCCCCGGGAGGGCTGCAGGCGATCCCCAGAGACTGGCCGTCTGGATGCAGCCTGCAAGGCCCAAGCCGCCAGGATGGGGGAAGGTGAGGAGGTGGCCCTTGTCCACAGACAAGCGGGCTGGGAGCAGACCCGGGCAGAGCAGGCTGGCTGTCCTGGCAGGGAGATCGCGAGGCATGGAAAGCAGAGAGTAGGGGAGGTGGCTGTTTGTTGGAGAAGAGGTCTGGGCCCCACCAGGGTGGGAAACGGGAACGCTGAATGGGAAAAGCTTTGGGAGGAGAAGGGGAGAGACCAGGGCAGTGCCGACAATCAGCGCCGACACACAAGCAGCCCGCAGGCACTATGTTAATGATTTTTGCTGCTGATCCGCTAGGCCCAACAGGGCGATTCACAATCACTTAGAAAAATCTGTCAAAAAAAGGTGCTGGAACGCCATTCCGGTGCGTTCTATGACAAAAAAAAAAAAAGCCCTGCATTTTACAATGAATAATTTGCCCCACCTCACCCACCCATACAAAGAGCTTAAAACAATAGGTGAGGTTGGCATTATGTACTGTAGTACATTCAAGCCAAGTGCTTGAAATGGTGTGATGTTTCAGAAACAAGTACTTTCTCAGATAATTTTGTACTTGCTCCATAGTTTGCGCAATACTCATTTAAGCCAACTGGTTTAATACATCTTGTTTAAATAGTGTTCTGTAAGATGAAGACTGTGTGACCAGATCTGAGTAGTTTTCCAAGCCTGGAGCCATTTCATTTATAGATACCTTGCCTCTGTCCATTGGTTAATGAACTTGCAGGAAATATTTCTCTCCCTGTTTCCCATATCTTTCTTGTGTATCTTATGAACTTGGTACACATCTCATAGTTTTGCATCATTCCAGCTGGCCCAGTATGCCCAGATGAAACCAAATAGTTGGCATTTGGATTTCTGAAGAAACAGGATTTCTTTTGCAGTTTGCTCATACAGTACTGTTCCAGGATTAACTCATTTAGCTTCTTAAAACCAGCAAAAATACAGATGTATATATGATTGTCTTTAAAATTCTGAAATGCATAGTTAGTGCTTTCTTTCCCACTGTCATATGTTGATGGTCTTTGCAGCTTTTCAATCAACTTACTCTCTTGAGGTGATGGGGTGGTCTTTCAAAGCACAGTGTCAAGTGAATTCATTGACCTTGATTTACTAACTCTGTAATAATGAAATTAATAATAATTTGTTATGTGGATCATTTGTAGTAAATCTTCTAGATAGATATTTTTTAGTAGATAGTCAATACTGATTGTTGCTGTTAGACATTTAAAGAATAATACTTTTAACTGTTTTTTCATTAAATAATGTATACTGAATAGGTTCTCTACAGGTTTTAAAACTGCATTCAGGATGAACAAGTCCTCATGACCTGAAGAACATTTTGTTAAGTCAAAGATAGTTTGAACATATGTACTTAGTTTCTATTCTGTTTCAGTGAGAGAAATGATATAATGATTAGCCCAACAACTTTGTTTATTTTCATGTTGCTTTTATAGACCACCAACTCTACAAAACCAGATAGTTAACAATGAATGCCTATACCTGATTATTCAGAAGTAAGTCCCACTGTGTTTGGTTTGGGACTTATTCCTGGGTAAGCGAGCATAAGGCTGTAGCTTTAGAGACCTGCTTCCAGTAAAGTTTGATAAAACGTATATTGTGCAATGTAACTAGGAGAATTAACAGTATATGCTATGCTGCATATACTGTATATACACAAGAAGAGGTAAAAATAGAGGGCAGTGAACAAATACAATCTGAAACAAATATGAATCTCAAGTTTCTGCAGAGATTGCCCCACATTAATAGAGCAGACATTGCTACCATATGCAGCTGTGATTGTTGCTTTTCATCTCTGAATTATCTGAGCAGTTAATGGCTTCTGCCTCCCCAGAATTAGAGAGCTATATAGTCTCCCTCTCTGATAAAGCTATTCTTAACATACCCAACCCAATCAATGCAAAACTTCTACCTGCTGTACCCCATTCCTCCCTACAGGAAGAAGTCCAGTCAGCCATGATGGACCATCCATGGTCAGAGATGGTAGGAATAAAGGAAGGCCATTGGCCCACCTAGCCCAGTACTGATGACTTTGGGCCAGTCACTGCCAGTCTCATCTACCTCACAAGCTTGTTGCAAGAATAAAAAGAATGCACTGTCTTTGGTTCCTTGCATATGATTTGTATATGGATATGTCCTTCTCTTCTCTGTAACCTTTCATTCCTAGAAGGGCAAGTACTGACTATGCTGGCTAGGGCTGATGGCAATTGTAAGCTTAAACATCTGGAGAGCCACAAGCTGTGCACCCTTGCCATAGGGTATTATTTTCATGTAATTTATTATTTCATTACTATATTTATATTTCAGGATTTTTCATGCAAGGAACCAAAGGCAGCTTACATAATCTTTCTCTTCTTCATTTTATCATTGCAACAAACCTGTGAGGTAGATGAGGCTGGCAGTGACTGGTCCAGTGAAAGTCACCCAGTGAGCTTCACAGCTGAGTATGGGGCAGAACCTGGATCTCCTGAATCCCAGGACAACGTTCTCTCTTATGGAGGTTTTTAGAGGAAGTCTTGAGTATGATAAAATGCATTTTTAAATATAGCAGTTTCAGCTGTAGTGCATGCATTTTTACCAGCCACCCTGCTTACTGTAATGCTGTGACCCACTATATTTTGCATGTACACCAGGCAATCTAAGCACAAGGGAGTCTTGATTGATGACTTGACTGATGCGTAAGATAGCTCTATGATGTATTGTGCAGAAAGTTATTCTTGATACATATAATGGTATCATAAATGGACTTTCATCTTCTATCTTTTCCAGATCAGTTGGGGCCACATTGAAGAAGTTGAGCTTATTAATGATGGCTCAGGATTAGGTTTTGGAATTGTAGGAGGAAAACCAATTGGTGTAGTGGTAAGGACTATTGTTCCTGGAGGACTAGCAGATAAGGTAATTTGTTTATCCTGTGTTCAATTGTTTTAATATCTGGCAATTCAAAAATATGCTAAGGTATTTGACCTAGAGAAGTAGCAGGTAGAGGTAGATAAATTAAAGAGCTAAAGCAGCCCCTTCATAATCCCTGGCATTGTTCTACAGGCCTTCCCTGGGCTTGTCTCACTGGACTGTGGAAGTAGCAGTATGGAAAGAAGATTGGATATGAGCTTAAATATACATATTTCCATTCTTTGCCTCAGCAGTTGTGAAGTGAATGGCAAAGCCAACCCAAGCAGTCATCCATGTTATTACAACAAGGAGGGCAGACTCTGGGACAAATTGCTCTACAGGCTGTTCACAGCCCTTACTGATACATGCCATCTCCATTTTTGCATTCAATATGACATGCCTGCCCTAGACAAATTCTGAAGTCGAGACATAAAGATAGCAGTTTGGAAGGAACATTGTGGATAAGGCAGAATGGGGGAGTTTCTACTAAAACTTGACCCCCACATTCAAATTTTAACCCATCTGTTATGATTTCCTGATACCTGTCCTGCATTCTCCTATTCCACATGGCATGTTCATAGTGACCAAATAGTTATGACAGAAACATGACATTGCTTCTAATGATCAAAGAAGACTGATACTATCCAAGGCTGAGTCCCATTATGTACAAAAGTATACTAAAGGTAGGGCAAAGTTAACTACTTCTCAGTACTGGTTCTGGGTCTGATGCATGGGTTTTCAAGTATGCCTTCACTTGAAGGGAAGTGAAGAACTTAGAACACTAAGTGACTTAGAAAGGGAATTATTAACAAGAATATGTGCTGTTTGGGGCAAAAATTCAGGAATATCTTAACCATTAGCTTTACGTGCTGAAGAACAGAAGCACAGAAGTGGAATTCATACATAATGCTAAGGCATGGTTTGGTGTGGACATGGATTAACAGCTCTGAACCTGGTCTCATGGTCCTTCTCTTCATGTCCCTGCCCACCTTAGTAAGCACAGTGATTTCATTAATGATCAGGTTCTGATCCAGATTTGCAAAGCAAACTATGCTTTAAAGTGGGCCCTGAGAAGCTGGCCAACTTACCATCTCACTACTCAGTGTGTATGCCTATAGTCTGATCATGTCAGAAAGCATTTGCGCAATCATAGCGCTACAGATCTTCCTGTGAGTATCAAGTTACTATGTAGCCTTTGGGTTACAGTCTATTGACTGAAATCCTTGTCTGTGTGTTCCAGATGACAATTGACATTTCACTTTGGTCTTTGGGGCAACTGTTCATGAAAACTTATGAACCGCTTTGTTTCCATGGATCTTAACTAACACTAAAGCTACATGTTTTAGGATTTGTGTTTCAGCACAAGTTTGTTACAAACAAACCTTTGTTAAATAAAACTACTGCTCTAACCTTGTGGATACACAGAGAGCCCTGTTTCATTTTATTAAAGTTAATGCCTAGAAAAGAGATTACGGGATGTGTTCCAGTTTATAATAAAAATGAAATTTAGAGGCTCAGAGATGAAATTCTAAAGTTGACTGTTCTGCTGCCTCTACAAAACTGTCTGGTATAATGAATGCTTTTCTTTTGTGTCTTTGGAACACCTGTTTTGCTGTAAGGAACAAAATGTTTTGGCATTCAACATCATGCATGTCACTGTCTTAATTTGCAATAGCCTTGTAAATTAAGAATAGGATGTAGTACAAAATGGTGACTAAAGGTGATAAATTTACTAAGGAAATATCAAGAGATAATGAGTGCAAGGGCCTGTTTAGATACTGGGCTTTTTTGGTGTACACAAATAACCGTTCACACAGTCTTTTCTTATGGGTGGTATAATGTCAAAGCTCTTCATAAAAGGGTGCTTACTTCATTAATGAATTGTTCTGCTCATGCAGTACACACTGAGGCATTCTTATCTGAGCAGCTTTCCCAGTGTTACAGAGCTTGTGTGTTATGCGTAGACTGGTATGAGTGACTCTTTGTACATATATATCTTCTGAAAAAGAGCTTAAATTGAATTATGATCTTGCTGTAAGAAATAAAAAATACCTTTAAGAGGAAAATATGCTTGCTTTTATATCATCTTGTCAATTTATATCAATCCTAATTACATATTTCTGGGTTTGTGTTTGTGGGTCCATATAAGTATGAAATGTTGAACTTAGAGGAAAGTGGTATTTGAAGACTCACCCCTCTAGCTGTGTTTCCCACGGGCAATCCTGCTTGTTCGTATAGCCAATAGAACACCAGTGCTAATGTAAATTATATTGCACTAGTGTAAGTCGTGTACAAGTCACGAGTGTAGTACGAGTTCCTTGGACAAGCTGTTAACAGGAGAAATTTGAATTGGTACTAGTGTCCAATTGGATATTGCCCATTTTCTGGTGAAAATAAGCAGAATTTGTTAAAAATTAATCAGTGTGATCAAATTGCTTTTCTGAATAACAATCTCCTTTGTTTTATTCTTCAATTGTTTCCCAATGGTTTAAAAAGTTTGTCATTTCCCCTTATAAATTAATTGGAAAGTTATATTCCAAAGCAGTGCCCAATGGATTTTGTGGTAGGTTTTAAATATATTTAAAAATTATTATTTATCTTGATTTTTTGAAACAACTTTTGCTGCTGCATTGTTTTAAGTTGATTGTATGTTACATGTTCTAGATGCCTTGTGAAGAACAATTTGACAAAATATGCAGTCAATTTCAATGGCTACTTTTAATTTGAAAACCTATATTCCATACTTGTAGGATGGCAGACTCAGAACTGGTGATCATATCTTGGAAATTGGTGGGATTAATGTACAAGGAATGAGTAGTGAACAGGTTGCTCAAGTGTTGAGAAATTGTGGAAATTATGTTAAAATGGTGGTTGCCAGAGATCCCTTGTGTGACATAACGGTGACACCCCCAACTCCTGTGACTCAGCCAGTGGCCTTTTCTCAGGAAAGACGATTTGACGCAGTGAGTATATTAATATTTTACAACTCTGGCATGAATTGCATCTTACAGCAAATGCTGCAATTGAAAATTGAATACTGATTGCAAAATATAGAAGTCACATTTCAGTGAGAATTCCAGTACCAAGATCTTTCCAGTACTATAATTCCACTATAAAAGGTGTTTGGTTTGATTTCTATTTGATAAAAGATTATTTTCTTCTTCTTTATAGCTGTTTCCCTTAATTTTCTATATCTTTTCCATGATAATCTGCCTCATCTAGGGAAATGACTAATTTGGTTGTGGCACCACTATTATTGAATGTCTTCTGCTTGCAGACTAGCCTAGTGCTGTTGTTTTAACTAATATTCTTGGTGGTGGGGACTTATTTGCTCAAGTTTTTGTATTTGTTAATTGCTCTTTTATCTACTAGCTTTACAGTGTATTTATCAGTTTACATACCTGTGTATGTTTGTTCTAAACCACCTGGAACTGAGTCTAATGGACAGTATAAAAATATTTAAAGATTTTAAAGGCTATTGTATATCAAGCAAATCCTAATCTGATCAAGCAAAATGGCTGGATATTGGCTGTGGTATGACTCTTTCCCTTTTTTAAAACTCCAGGCAGATACAATAACATTCTAAAGTCTTTATCTACAAGGCTATGTTTACAGTTAAAATAGCATCTTTAAAAATGTTTAAACAAATTTAATGTTGGTCATATTTAAGTGTTTTGTTTAATCAAAAGCCTTTCTCAGTTTAGAATAATTAAAATCAACAAATGTTACTCAAAGTATGCAGGAGGTCTTGAAATGTAAGCAAAGCTATGCTTCTGTGCCATCTGTTTCTACTTTTTCTAAGATTTAGGTATGGAATATCTTCAGAAATGTCTCTTGTCCTGTCATGTATCTCTTCAGCTTTTTTACTTTTCCTCTTCAACCACCACAGTACAGTGTTGGAACATGGGTCATTGAAACATAATTTGGCACTGAAGGGCAGCTCTCTCACTGGGTGGAATGAGGTGGCCACCTCAAGTAACTGATTCTGGTTTTCATGAACAGTTATGATAATCTTAACTGCCATGGAGGTAGAGGGGAGTTTGTGGAGGTTTCCTCCCTCAGCTTCCAAAATAGCTTGAGCAGCCTTGGATGCAATGCATCTTGATTTGGAGTGTGGGATATGCTCCACCTTGGACACCAAAATGTCTTGGTCCAGCCTTGACTTTGGCTTATTTGAAGCATAAGCTGGGCTGATAGTGCCCCAAAGTCTTCTGGATACTGACATTAGCAAATCCACGACCTCTGCTTCCAAACTACTTGAGCTAGGCAGTGAAACAGCATTAGCATAGACTTCTGGACTTTTCCTAGCGCTAGAATGGTCACTTTTAGCTTACAACAGTATTAGCTAGAAGATGTTTACTTGATTTACATTTACACTATTCTAAATTGTTATTTAAATTGTTTCTCATTTAAAATTAGTATTTTCTTTCTTTATTGCCTTCTTTTTTGCCTTTACTTTGAGTCCATTGATGTATACATCTCTGCATAAAACTTGCTGCTAATTTTGTCTTTGTATCTTACTTATGTGTATTTCTTTGAAGTAGCAAAAGGCTTGTTATGCCCGCCAGTTCAGCTTCTAGAAGGGAATATAGTACCTGAAATTACTCCTAATGAACTATGAGATCAATTGAACATTGCCCACTACTTTTCTGATAACCTGCTGTGGGCATTAGTAGGTAATAAACTTCAGAACAGGGAGTCCAACTTCTTGTACCTCAAGGGCCGTGTGAGGATTTTGACATGGAACCTGGAGGCCAAAAAGAACCTGGGGCAGTTGCCTGATTTTAAGATGATTTTAGGACTAATTGAATGAAAAAAGATCGCTTTGTGGGCCTGTGATCTCTTCATTGGCTGCTTCTCTGGGGGTAGTTCTGGGGGTGAGACCAGGATTGCCAAGGTACAGCATCCAGCATCCTTCTCTGATCACAGCCAAGCACTCCTCTGGGTGGGCCATCACTTTCTGCCCTATCTCTCCCTCCAAGAAACCCATGTGATCCCCTCAGCCCCTCCTTCCTGCTTAGAATTGGCATACCGAGCCTCTTCTATTTGAGCTGACAATTCTTCCTAGCATGCCCTGCCCGTTCCTGCTGGCATGTGCAAAGGCCTTTGCACTCATCAGCTGTAGTGGCATGGGGCTTTTGTGAAGCTGCCAGCTCAACCTACTCTCTTCCTGAGCAGGACAGGTCACCAACCTTGGCAGAGCTTGCTACAGACATGCCCATGCCATTGCTGCAATCCAGATTGGAGGAGTGCAGGGTGGAACAGAGGGACTCTGGACAGCAAGAGAGCTGCTGAACAAGGCCTCAGGGGCCACTTGTTGGACCACTCTGCTTTAGAACAATCAAATTATGAGAGTGATTCATTTCTTGTGGACTGTTGTTGAAATATTATTTTATTTAGCATCTCATCACTTCGATGTTGAATTGTTGGTATTCATTGTATTTGCTGAAGAAATGCATTAGTTGAAGAACATTTTAGGAATGTTTCTTATGTTAAACATTAGGCTGAATAAACAATGTGATTTTATTTCCTAGGAAAATGAAATTCTTGAAGTTCAGCTGACTAAAAAAGATGGACAGAGCCTTGGTATAACAATTGTTGGCTATTCAGGAGTTTCTGGTACAGGTGAGCTGTTTACAGGTTGATCAGCAAATAAAGAGCTATATTGGCAAATTTGCTTGAGGCAGAGAACTAATTGCTAAAAGTGGGAGTGGGGGGAATTTTGTCTATTTTTTAATGAATGAATGAACCTTGTCCATTATTTTACATATTGTCTAATTTGCAGCCAGTCTCTCTAATTTTCTTTTGAAACTAGATTACATTTTTATTATGTATCTGACTTTTAATTAAAACAAAATATGACTGTATGAATTTTGTTGAATGAAATGCACCATTTGTTCTACATCCTTTGTGCTGTTAACAAAAAAAATCAGTGCTTTTCCATCATGGTAGGGTGGTGATTATTTTAGGTTTTTAGTTCTGATTTAATGTTTTACATATGTGTTCTTACAGATATTTCCAAAACTGCCCATGGAGAAAAGCAATGCAATAAAAGTTGGGAACACAGAACCCTGTTCAGGAACTGTGGCTGAACAGGGGATATATGTGTAAGGGGCATGATGGCTCTTCCTACAATGCTACTGTAATGGAAAGCCAGCAGGGTTTCCACACTCCAGCTGGGCCAAATCCTGCCCAGGTCCCAGGTCCCTGGTCCCAGCACCCTGAGCCGGCCACTGGATTCAGCACATGATAAACCCCAAGCTTGGGGAAACAAACGACTTTATTAAAAGGTTAAAATACAGGGGTAAAGGAACAAGTACAAAATCTAAAAAGAATAAAGGTGGGAAAGAGGGAATGGAGGCACAAAGGGGAATTGGACAGCAGCAGCAAGACAAATTGCAGCCACAAGAACCCCACTCCCAGGCCTTGTTGGCCCATCTGGACAACAAAAGAACAAGCAGATTCTATCTGATCCTATACACAGTAACTCTTACCTTCCGACAGCACAGGATATGCAGGATGCCACTGCGTAGAAACGGCAGCAATAGCAAAACCTCCCAAGAGAGGAAGAAAAGGCTGCTCAATTCTTTGGGTTTTATCCACCCCCAGCCTAGGTCAGCTGACTGTGGGGTGATGGCATTGCAGGCACGGAGAGAAGGATGCTGGATGCTGTACCTTGGTAATCCTGGTCTCACCCCCAGAACTACCCCCAGAGAAGCAGCCAGTGCAATTCTTTCCACACCAAGGGGCTCTCTACTGCAGGTGCAGAGTCCCAGCTCTGAAGTCAGAGCTCTTTTGATGTGGGAGCTGGGCCTCTGAAAAGTCATTGGTCCTCTAGACCAGGGGTCTCAAACTCGCGGTCCGCGGGCCAATTGCCGGGACAGGCGGGGCACGAGGGAGGGGCCCTGCGGCCTTCAAAGTGCCGGCGGTGCCCAGGCTGGCTGTGAGATGAGCGGCCCACCACCACCACGGTGGTGGAATACTTGATGCGGCCCAGCCTCACCCAGACTCTACTTCCAGCGGCCCCCAGGTGAGTTGAGTTTGAGACCCCTGCTCTAGATGTTCCTGTGGCCCTCATTAATCAATACATGATTTTTAAGTGGCTAAAAGAGAACCGGGTGTTGTATAACAGAAATACCGAATGAATAGATGCATCAAAAACATCTGCCTACCTGCATGTGACCTAAAGCAGAAGTGGGCAAGGGAAGATAACAGGGGAAGAGTGATTAAATAAAAAAATTTAGTTACTGTAAAAAGTTCCTGTTAAGAAGCACCAAAAGAAATCTATTTTAACTCAAAAGAAGGACTTAATCATGTAAATATGTAGCTAGTTCCAAAGAAAATGCACAGAGGTATGAGGCAACTATTGTAATTGCTATCAGGGGAACATCAGGCAGTGGAAGGAATATATAAAGAAAAAGAATGAATCTAGTCAGAAATCACACAGTGCAAGCATTCATTTAAAATGAATATAATAATGGAAGGGAAGCCAGGAGAGGAGACAGAGAAACATGATCACATTTACCAGCAAGGAAGGCAAGATAAACTGCCAAATGAAGAATAATTAAAGAAGGATAACAAAACAAAACAACAAAAATAGCATTACACTGGTTAGGTCTCAATAAGACAAACTGTGCTTTAGAAAAATTGATGAAAAGTTGAAACAATTCTGAAAAGGCACAATTCAGCAATTATCAAGATAAACATGTTAAAAAATAAGCCCCTAGAATGTAAAATATGATATATAAAAATAGCACCAAGACTTAAAACAGTAGAAGAAATCAAAGAAGATGAAAGCTGTGGTTAGAACCGCCCCCACCCCGCTCAGTTTTAAAGAAAAAAAAAAGAATTACTGAAGAACAAACATAATAGGCCAAGAGAGGAGGGGGGTGAGGGAGGGAGGGAAGACCTGGAACACAAAATATAGAAGTGTAAATCATCAGCATAAATAAAAGGTTAATATTAGAAGAATATTTTAGAGAGCCAAGTGGCAAGAGCAAAGAGGCTACCAGTGTAGAACTCCAAGGGACCCTTAGAGATTGAAGAAATGAAGCAAAAGCAAACAAAACGTAATAGAAATACAGTAAGAAACTAATCACTAAGAAAAAGATGTAGATATCAAATCAGAAAACAAACCCGTTGAACAAGATCTCCTCCTATTCTGCAAAGCAGTTAAACAGCCAAATGTGGCCAGATGGGAGGGAGGCTGAGGCACTGCCAGGACCTGTTGTCTTGGCAGTGCTGCTCTCCTCTCTTCCCTGTTCCCCAGGACACGTACTAAACCCTTCTGCATGGTCACTCTGAAAACCTCAGAAAGACTCCAGCTCTGTTCTTTCCATGCGCTCCCCAGTTCCAAGGAAAGAACTCTTTTCTGACTTCAGAATCCACAAGACACTATTACCTTCTTAATGCTGACTAGTGTCTATAGGATTGTTTCCTAAATGATTCTTTACTATGTCACGTCAAATATTTTGAACTTGTGTTTAGTTTCCTACACACTCAGTTTAATTGATTCCAATGCCATTTTATTGAAGCCTTCTAATATTTTGATGTAAAAAGAGTTGAAACTCACTGATCTCTTTGTTACACTAAAATACATGATATATGATATGGCTTACATTAGAAGATTTAAGCAGACTCTTAAACAACCATCTAAGATTTGTTGTGCTCTCCAAAACATCTGAATAATACATATAATTGGTGTTCTGGTTCAGTTGGATGATGAATAGAAGTAAGCATTTTTACAGTATTATTATTATTGTATTACATTACATTGTATTTTATATCTCACATAATTGAAACTCTCTGGCATTCACAACATTTCAAGTGACCATTCAGATTTCAACCAGTCCCAACTTGCTTAGCTTTCAAGATTAGACAGGATCAGGTACTTCAGGCTGTATGGAAGCTGCCATATGGTAGTATCTCAAGATATGTGTATATTTCTCCTATACCTTTGCTGTTGTCTGTGATTTATTGCTTAACATGAATTTTCTGTGGTATAATATTTCATGAGCTAGTCCACTTTGCCAAAGAGTTGCCAAATGACTCTTGTATTTGCTCTGGTTTCCCCCATTCCCTTTCCAAGGCTGCAGTTCTGGCCACACTTATCTGACATTAAGACCCATTTGCTTCAGTGGGACATACTTCTGAATATAATTGTACAATAGAGGTCTACAATTGCACAGTAAATTGATTACTCTCAATACACGCATTCTAAGTATATGATAATATCTTAATAGTGTTCTTATCTGTTCTCTTCTAAAGTAGAATCTTCTGGGATTTTTGTTAAAAACATAATACCTGGCAGTGCTGCGGAACAAAGTGGTCAGATAAAAGTTAATGACAAAATTATTGCTGTAAGTTGACTCTTCTGAAGAACATTTGACATTCAGAATAAAATACCACCATGGAAAAATAAATGGGCCTGTATGGTAAATGAGAAAGTCTTGGATCCTAACTTTCTATTACTTAAATAGAAAATGGCTTATTAATAGAAAGGGACCTTATTGCTTCTCTCTGCAGCCTATCATGTTCCCCCCCTCTACACACTCCATATCTGTTCCTGGGGGTTGGTGGGTCTTGGGAATGGTGTAGGGTATGATGTGTGCTGGAATTAGAGGAAGAAGATAGCAGGTATTTTCACACACACCCTGTACTTGATGTACAGGGAAAAAATGCAATTCATACTGCTGGCCCAGTTTGTATATTCTGGCTATCCAGGGCTTAAACAAATCCTGAGTAACCAGGAACCAGAAGGAGCAATCTAATGTTCCAACTCTTTCTGAATTAAATGGCATCCCTTCACCAGGTTGTTTATTCTGATATACACACACAGCATTGGAGGTTTTTGAGGAAAGAGCAGCCAGTCATGCAACCCATAGTTTGTTACATGGGTAGATCCTGATTTAACTTAGTGAGACTGGGCGGGTGGAAGCCAGTGCATTCACTTATTCCCCTGTCCACAGATTAACCAGCAGTTAACAAGCACATATTGGTTGTATGCTAGGAAATTTACATAATTGCATTCACCAGTGTAATTTACTCTCAGCAGTGTCACATGAACCTGACCAGTGACATGAGTACAAGCACCCCAAAATCCATCAAGCCACCGTGGTCTGATTTGCATGATATGACAGGCTGTACTGTTGAAGGTATTTGTGCATATTCAGGATAGTTAACAAACCACTGACTACCTGCCAATTGTACAAACAAGGCAATTTACAACAACATACAAGCTGGGTCATTATCTCTTTCTGTTCTTTTTTTAAATACCTGAACTTCTGATCCCATCCAATATTCCTGTGTACTCCCTTTTGCAGCTGATCAATATTTGGGTTTGCCAAACATTGGCGTGATTGTGTTTCCATGGTTAAGAAAAGACAAGGAGCTGCATTAATGTTTTGCTGTTATTCTTGTATTGAGTGGTGCAGAGATCATATAGACTCAATCCATGTTTCATCTGGATAGTCATGGATGAATTTTTGGTTATACACCATAATAAATGATACAAGTTGTTATTCTCATTCATGCAATCTAGTTTGTCATGCACCTTACCAGTTACATTGTATGGCTCTCTGAATGTTAGGTTGATGGTGTTAACATTGAGAATTACACAAATCAAGATGTTGTGGAAGCATTGCGTAGGACAGGACTGACAGTTCATCTAGCATTGCTTCGAAAGAAATCACTGCATGCTGCTGCTTCTTCAGAACAAGGTCTAGACAAAGGTAAACCTCTTCCTACCTTCAGAATATTTGCATTATTTTCTAGGCAAGGCAGCAGTCTGATGCTGATTTTCCTGAGCACTTCAGTAAGCCGTCCTGAGATGTTCTGTAGGGGATGGGATAGAAAAACTTTTAATAAATAAATAAATAAATATTTTGGATTAAAAGTTGATTTTTAGTCTTAATTATTTACAAAACTGGTTGTTCCTTCAGTACTTGATCAAGTTTGGAAAATTGTACACACAAAAATGTTTTAATAAATAAATAAAATCCATGCCCATTCTACCATTTTTCTGAGTAAATAATAAAAGGCATGGTACAGTTTAAGTGGGTTCAGATGATGTTAACCCTCACCCATGGAATTTATGGGTTCATTGAAATGTGGGTCACTGTTGAAATATGGGTTACTGTGTAATCTGAATCCAGCCACAATAAAAATCCATGGTTTGTTAACTACAACCCACCATTGACAACCCAGCAGGAAAACATGGCTTCTCATAATAAGTTATTTGTGTTTAGCAAATAATGGTCTGTGGAAAGGCAGGATAAACTATGGGAAAATAACTGAAACCCAGTGGTATTTGTTTTAAGCTCCTATGTGGAGCTTAATATTTTTCTGAAATATAAACAATAGATGAAATCCAATGTCTCACAAGTGGACTAATGTTTGTACAATGGGATTTTACCTTCTTCTTCTAAACTCTCTGGAGCAGATTTTAAATGCTCATGGAGAGCTGCAGGAAAAAGGGGGAATGGCTTCCCCTGTCAAGGCCTATCCCTTATATTGATGAAAGCCATACCATTAGTGGGAGGGTTTAATTGGACAACTCTCTAGAATACTCCAATTTCAATTATTTTCTTTGTCATTGTACCCCTTTAAGAACTCATTTGAGGAGTGGAAGAAACAGACTCTCCTCACCTTATGTGTTCACTGTAGAACTTCCTTGACAATCTAAATAACAGGGTGTTTGGGAAGGAGTTATCCCCAGTAAGTGATCCTGTGAAAAATTCAGTGTCGTATCACAAATCAGATGTGCTATGGAGGGAGAGGAAGAAAATGTATGCTATCCTCCAATTCCATAACTAATGGACAACTTTTGAAATACTTACAGTGCAGCCACATGTGCCAACTTTAACCTTGACTGGTGTTGTGGAGACTGAAACTGACCTAGATAATGAGAATGAGGAGCCTCAAGGGCATAAAGACAGCTCTGAAAATAAATGGAAGCAAAAATTAGAAACAATTGGTAAGTTGGAGGTCACATTTCTAATTTTTCTGGATTGTTGCAGTAAGTTGCTATTTTTTTCCTTATGTAAAGATTTTATTACTTAGTTTAGAATCTTTTCGATTTCTATCGCCAGCAGCTTGTTTTGATCAAATCAAGCAGAGCAATGTTTTGTGTTGGAGGTAATGTAGTCGTACCTTGAGTAGACCTAGACTGAACTGGAATACCTGGAAAGGCAGCCAAAATACTTGAAGTAAATCAAAACTTCCCCTTTGAATAAATAATAGAATCACCTGCTCAGTTCAAGCTCTGCTTTTCAGGGTGTGGCTAGCATCCCTGACAAATGGCCATCCAGTCTCTGCTTAAGTATTTGCAGCAAATGAGAACCTACTACCTACTAAGACAGTCTATTCCATTGCCACTCATCTTCACTGTTACACAGTTCCCTCTAATGTTTAGCCAGTACCTGCTTCCCTACAATTTCTAACCATTATTCTTAGTCCTATCCTGTGGTGCAGCAAAGATCAAGTCTGCCCCCCTTTTTTCATGACAGCCTTTCAGGTATTAGAAGGCAGCTCATATGTCTGACTTTAATCTTCCCCAGGCTAAGCATATCCAGCTCTTTCAGTCATTCTGCACAGGACTCAGTTTCCTGACCTCTCACTATCCCAGTTCCTCTTCTCTAGAAGCTATTTCAGTGCCAAGTTGCACGTTTTCTTTTTACTTCATGAGATACAGTATGCACAAGTCTTAGAAATATAAGCATTTCTATTTCATACCCTGTGTTGCAGTTGGTAGGCTGTGAAGACTTTGAATAATATCAGTTTTCACCATATCTGGGCATTCACAGAATAATGAAAAAGATTTTAAAACCAAATAAGTGGTCTGTGGCATGCAGTTCTACATCCACAGGCTTGTCATTCTGTAAAATTCTGTTTTATTATAGAAAGGTAAAAACCCATTTAAGATACAGGAATGTAGAAAAGTGTTTTCACACTAGTAAATACATTGATCTACCTTTCTTGCTTGAATGCTAAAAGCAGTCATTTCATTTCAAACATGGTTGATAGTAAAACACTGTCTATAAAAGTTCACCCTGGAGCAGAATTTAATGGCCAAATTAAATTTCAAAAATAGGTACTTATATTGGAAATGCTGACAGGCACTAAATTATAATAGCACTAAAGTAAAACACCACTAATTTAATGCCCTGTCTAAACTCTGGAAACGCCTTTCAAACTTAATGTAAAAAGCGTGTTTCATAAAATGCATTATTTCTCTAGGTTTAATGGTGCTAAAGTTTCATTCAAACTACTATTTCCTGAAGAGATTTAGAATAATGTTGTGGGATGCAGCTACAACCATGTTTAAATAATGGTGCAGTCAGGGGAATATATTTGAAAATATATATTCATACATACTAGCATATCCAAGCAGATTAGCAATACCTGGGCTCAGGTATGATGCACTGGCTGCAGTGTTGGGTTCAACTGTAGGAAAACCCAGGTTCAGCTCCTCCTTTAAATCCAATTCATACTTTAGGGCAGTATGTTTGTGTGCGCTGCATATATTCCAGTGTTACCTGAGGGGAACAAAGAAAAGACACAATTGCTAAGTGTTTGGGTGTCCAGTGGCCAGCTGCTGTACAACATATCTGCAGTGCCTTTTTCTTAACATTTCATAGACGTAAACTTGCTTACCTAGGAATGTCATTGAGTTTCTGCAGGATGTAACCCTCATTTAAAAAACTGAAAAATTATACACTCCTTAAGCTATACTAATGTAAGGAAACTGGACAAACTTTAGACTTCATTGGAATCTGTCTAAAGTAAATGTTACATTAATGCAGCTACCTAATTTGTTTTTACTCTAGCGTAAGTGCAGGGGAGCCAATCTTTATCAGGATCCTAGCAGGCAGCATCCCCCTAGTAGGGGGGCTTTACCCTACTGCTACCCTTCCACTGGGAGACCAGCAACTGTAATTTATAGTACTCAATAGTGATGCAGTACAGAAAAAGAAAAGTATTTGCTTGATTTCTCAGTGCTGCGAATAGCAGGGACGGTGATCCACATCAGAGTTGCAGTATGGAGGAAGAGATCCCCTATACCCCACACTGGGGCCCCAATCTGGATTCAGAGGATCCTGTACTTTGATGAGTGCAAAAAAATATAAAATACAAGGGATGTTTGCTTAGCTCTAACTTCCCTTTTTAGGAAGGGAAAATTAAATTACTCCTGGATTATTTACGCATTTTCAACCCATTTTCAGTCTGACCTATTTACGGAGCAAAAGTGTCATTCCTGCCCTAGTGAATGCTCTGTGTCTGGAGGTTCACAAGAAAGCAGTAATCTCAGCAGACTTCTTGTATCATAGATAACTCCATTATTTCAGACCGGACTGAACATCTGGCTAAGGTATCATGGCAGGCCAGGAGATCTAATTGGTTTAAGTAACTTCTGTACTACTTCTTAATGCTCCATGTTATGAGCAGTGCAATTTGATATCAACATTAAACCATTGAGAAAGCTGATCTAAAGACTTTAGGTTGTGTTATCACTATGTGGATAACTTTAGACCTTTTCCAGTCTAGCAGAAGCTGTCTGTGCTCTAATCTAATATGATGGATGCATGGGTGAGTGAGTAAGCTTCAGATGAAGCTCAGTACACTGAAGCTGAATCTGCACATGATGCAGGTGGCACTCTTGAGCAATTCCAGTATCTTTGGGAGTGGCCTGCTTTGGCTATTCACTCAATAAAAGCAGATTTGAAGCTGGCAGCAGCAGTAACCAAGACTGCCTCTTTTCATTTGCATCTGTTGTGGAGGCCTGGGTCATTTTGGGAACAGCTTCCTTATCTCTACTTCTGCATTTTCAAGGACTGTGTGCCCTTGAAGATTACTCTGAAGTTGCAGTTGGTGCAAGATGGTTCCATCCTGCTCCTAATGTCTGTAGGAAGACAAGAATATATTCAACCAGTTTGTGTGACAGCTCCCCTGACTGACTGTTTTCTTCTAGGTCTAATTAAAGGTGTTCGTGCTTATGGTTTAAAGTATATCCTGCCCTGGGACAAATGTATTTTTAGACAGAGATCGCCTTTTTCTGTATTAAAGCTACATAAAATGAGCCATGATAAATCAGACCAAAGCCCTATCTGGTCCAGTATCCTCTTACAACAGAGCCCACATGCAGGACCCAAATACACTAGCATCCTTCAGCTTTCATTCACAAAAACTGGTACTGAAAGCAATATTGCCTCTAATATTGGAGGCAATCTATAGTCGTTGTGACTAGTAGCCATCTTCTAGGACTTGGTTTAATCCCATTTTAAAGCCATCTGGTTAGCGACCATCTCCATATCTTATGCTAATAAATGCCATCATTTAATTATGTGCTGTCTGAGGTACTTCCTTTTATTTTTCCTGAATTTACAGCCATTCCATCTCATTGCATGAGCTCTGATGCCAGTATTCTATAACAGGGAGAAATTATTACTTCCTCTGCAGTATCTGTCATGTCCTTTTTTTCTTCCCTTTCTTCTAAGCCAAAAAGCCTCCAAAATAGTAACTTTTTCTAACCCCTTGATCAGTTTGGCTGTTCTCATCACCTTTTCCTGCTCTACAATATTATGATGCAGTCACTGGACTGGTACTTCAGTGCTGACTGAGCAGTAGATTTGTATAAAAGCGTTATAATACTGGCACCTTTATTTTCAATTTATTTCTGATGAGAGCCAGTGTGGTGTAGTGGTTAAGAGCATGGTACTGGGACTCAGACGATCTGGGTTCTAGTCCCCGCTCAGTCATGGAGCCAACTGGGTGACTTTGGACCAGTCACAGACTCTCAGCCCAACCTACCTCACAGGTTGCCTAAGATCATGAAGTCGAGAGCCTAAAATTACCTAGCTGCACTACAACACAGGACTGTATGAAATACAACATTGTCTTCAAAAAGTGAAGCAAGATTTGTGATATAGTTGAGTAAAAATTATCCAAGGTCACACAAAAAAGGCCATGGTATCAAAAAAACAATCTGACAACACAGCTGAGGTAAAATTAGCTACTGGCATGGCTGAGAGTGATTATGAGCTTTTCAAAATAACACTATACAATACTATTTGAAGGAAAATCAGTGTACCTGAAAGAGGCACAGCCCAGTCCTATGCATGTTTGCCCAGGAATTAGGCTTGCCAAGTTCATTGTAACTTGTCTCCTAGCTAAAGCTTGAAGGAATGCTTCTTTGATCTATTTGAATGCTTTCTGGTGACTCAATTAAATGTTGGCAGTTGGATGGGTCTTTTTTTCGCCTTATAAAATGAGTGTAAAAATGTGTGACACTAAAATTCAATGTTCATTTCAAATGTCAAGACAAGAATTCTACGTTTTGTGTAACATGACCCACAGGACAGATGCTTGTTTTTTAAAGTCCACTGGCCAGATTACTACTTGCAGTAATTTCAACCAGGGTGACACTAGTCACGCTTATCATATAAACATATTACAAAACAATGATAAAGAACAAAAAAATCAAATGTCCGCAGTGTGCATTAGGAGTTTGCCTACACAAAAAGCTGCTTATATGAACTGTCCTGTAACTTGTCCAAAGTTGTAACAAAATAGACTATAGAAAAAAGTGGTGGTACTGTTGCTGTTACTCTTCATTTTAAAAAAATATATTATTTTCTCTGCATGTGGGAAATTTTGACTGCTGTGAGTTCAATATTACATAGGCAAGGAGCTTTTCATAAGTATGTTTAGTTTCTCGTTGCAGGGCAGCCAGTCATTTTACACTGTCTAGCCATGTTGAATTGTCTTACATGGCTATAATACCACTCTGGCTGCACAAATAAGCTGAAAAGGGATAAATGCCAAGATATCCAAGTTCCTGCAGATTTTTAGAACTTTACCATGAATTCAAGCACAAGTTCTTCAGAAGCTTAATTAATCCAAATTGGACTTTATACCTGCCAAATGTATCAATAAATTCTACAGATTCATGCTAGTACTATAGCTTTTCATAACATATTCTTGCAAGTGGGAGCTGGCACATTTCTTGAGGAGTGTTTTTTTTTTTTTATGAATATCAACCAGTAAATCGAGTCAGCAGAAATTAACTTTGTACTCAGTAATGGTTGATTTATACCAAGTCTCCAAAAGCTGTTGGTCACCAGAAGATTTATACAGGCTTCCCCAGGGAGGTGCCCCATTTCCAGGCCATTGGCCATGCTGGCTGTGGACAGTTGTACTGTTGTCCAGCACATCTGGGGACCACCAGATCACAGAAAGGTAATTTACACTATTCAGTGAATCAGGCTTCCCGCCTCATCTAGGCAAACTTATATTCCATACATCTCAAAACTGAAAGATATCTTCAGCATTAGCTGGTGCTTGACTTGTTCACCTACAAAATTCTGTTCAGCACGCAAAAAGCTCAAGGTAATCTTATTTTGGAATGACTGCAGCTTACTGGTGTAATAAATGCACTTTCAAGGAGATAGTTTTTAATGTTAATTATTGTATTTAGGGAAACCCCCGGAGCGACCAGAAAATATATTGAAGTCTAAGTGGGAAAAAGTGTTGGGACCTGATTTTGAAGTTATGGTATGCTATCCAAATGCTTCTTTATATCCTTTAAATCACTGTGCATTTAATGTTAGACACTGTTACGATTAAAGAACAGGTTAAGGTTTAGAATTTTAGGGGTGGAGTTACATTATCCACCAAATCTGCACATAAGATATGTTTCCCCAGTCATTTTGGGTTGAATTATGGGATCATTGTAATTAACAAATGTTCAATCCTAATAGCTCACTGCACATTAACTCAGAATTTTAAAAAATTCTCAATTATTGTGAACCAGGAAATCTGTGTTCTGCTAGATTGTTTACTGTTATGTGTGAACCAGGAAATCTGCCCCCTGCAATGTCACCCAAAAAAGCCAGAGAAATAATACATGCTTTCGTCCAATGATTTTGAGATAAAATTCTTTTAATTTGAAATAAATTATTTTATATTTTTTTCTGTTGTTCAATGTTTAGGTTGTCACTGTGGACATTCCAGTTGCAGATGATGCAGAGCTACAGAAATATGCTAAGGTATTGGATCTTTGTTTTATTTATTTATTTAAAACATTTCTATGCTGCCCCCATCGCAACAAAGCCTTATTCTCTCTTTTTTTTCTGCAAGATGCTGAGAAAGGATATAGGGTGAACCAAACTCTTGCACATAAATGTTTTTGAAATGTTGGGCATATCCAAGGAATGTTGCAGCTTTTATACTGAGCATGAATTCAGCCAAGAAGCCTGTCCTTCATTTTCTACAATTGTATTCTGTCCTTTTTGAAATATATGGGTCAGATGTCCATTGTTCTGCAGCTTTGCTGTTCAAAAACTTTGTGCCAAAATCTGGAATATTCATTGTTAAAGGACTTGAGGTATAATGCAGTTTATATGCCTAAATTGGAAATATTTTAAGGGATATATTGATAACTCAGTCCATCACCTGCCTGCTGGAAGCAACACTAACTTCAAAAAAAATAAAAATAAAAATCCAGATAATCTTGGCATACCATTCATGCTATTGCACATAATCCATAATTTCTCCTTCTTGGTTTCTTCCACCCATAGAACCCTAACCCTAACCAGAACAGGAAAGCTATCCCCTAGCAGCCAGAATTGTTAATCATTTTTCTCTTAGTTTACAGTTCCTGGCTTGTTTGGAGCCAACAGCTAGGAGACCAGAGTTTGGATAATGCATTAAGCCTCCATTTCATTGGCAGTTTAGCTGCTTCCACTGGGGGGAAAAGATGAATAGGGCAGGTATTCATGAACAGCAAGACAGGGTTCTTTGAAATTCTAGTATCCCATTGTGTGTGTATATGGTCACCATGTCATAAATCCTTTTAAAATCACATGAATTAAGCCTGCATTTTGATAAAGGAAGAAACCTGCTGTTGTGTAGAATTTTCCAACTACTGCAATTCAATAGATGCCCACTTTCCATGATAGTTTTAAGTTTCCAGATGATGAACACTGACAGTTATGAATCCAGCAATCCACCAAGTGAAGGTGGCAAAACAAGGCAGTTCTTCTCTTTGTACTTAGCTGTTTCTACATTTTGAGATGTAAGCATCCTCCAAACTTGCCAGCTTTATGCTGATCATGTAGCATGCCCCTAAGATGTCTGTATATGTAGGTATTGGATGATTAGACACTGGAAATGTTTGAAAACTTATTTTGTTTCTTGATGCACCTACTGAAGAATTGGAAAACTCTGTACTATCACCTAAATATATTGTGATCGGAGTTGCTTGCACATAACATTTCGAGAACTGTTTTGAATGTTGTTTTTGAGTGAGTCTGGCACATTTAAGCTACTCTGTAAGAACTTACTTTTGGATCATTATCTGTAACCATGCAGAGTACACTGCACATCATCCTTCCACAATACAATACTATTCAGATGTTTTGAACTTCAATTCCTGTAAGTGCTAGCCCAAATAGCCAAAAGTTCAGGAATGGTAGGAGCCTAAAACATCTCGAGGGCATCAGGCTGAAGAGGCCTGCTGTGCATAGGCAGAAACATCTATAAGATCAGAGAAGCTTTTGATTTTTATCAGCAGCCATACCAGTAACACATTTGACTCTTTCTGTGCTTCTCTACTCAATATTTTCCTATTTTTATCAAAATGCAGTGTTTGATAAAAGGTATACCATTACTGGAGTAACATTCAGTTGATTAATTTGAAAAAGCTGTAGAGGCCAATGAAAGTATATTATTAACTTTATATCTTGCTTTCTTCTTACAAAGCAGCTTACATCATTCTCTTCCTCTTCTCAATCTTATCCCCACAACAACCACCCTATGAGGTAGGTTGGGCTGAGAGTCTGTGATTGGCTCAAAGTCACCCAGTTTGCTCCATGGCCAAGCAGGGCTGGGAACCCAGTTTGCCTGAGTTGCAGTCCCACACTCTTAACCACTACATCACAGTGGCTCTCACTTTTCTCTATTAATATTTTCTGAATTGTTTTCAACAGTTGGTCCCCATACATACATTGAGGTTAGGAGTTGAACTGGATACCTTTGAAGGACACCATCACATATCTTCAATTGCTACAGATGGCCCAATGGCTAAATATGGCTTACTGAAGTTGGAGGATGAACTTTTAGAGGTATGGTACACAGAGAAAGTTACATGTAAATATACAATTTGTTTTGTAATATTACAATGTTTATTAAGGTGGGAGTAGCAACTTGTAGCCCAATTTTGACCTGGAATTTCTGTTAGCTTTAGGCAGAATAGCCAATGTTAAGGAATGAGACTTCAGGCAGGGCCGTGTCAGACTTCAGACTCCTACTGGCCCCTCACACGTTGCACTAGCCCTGATCACTGCCAGCCAGTCAACCTTCCTCCCTCCCATTCACCCCCCTCCCTTTAAACCAGGTAGTCATGGTAGCAGCCTCTCTTCCTTCATTTTCTTCTACTGTGGCGTCCGTCTACTTCTTAGCTTGGCTGGCTTTGCTGGCAAATCAAGCACTGCAGCAGCTTGCTGGATGAGCTGGATGAGCTTGCAGGTCTCATGCTGCTCCACCCATGGAAAATCAAAAGTGTTCTTTTTAAAAAACTTACACCTTGAACAGCAATGAACTGGACCATTCAGATGCTGCCTTGGGTGAGGGTGACCAAGAGTGGTACATTGGCAGTGAAAAGATCACTTGTTTCCCATTCATGCACTCACAGTCTGCCCCTACAAAGGGTAACACCAACTTAGCCCAGACCACCACTACTCAAAATGCACCGTTTCTTTAAAAGGGTTTTTGTAATGTTGCTGCACAGGCCCTGCAGGCTTGTCTAGCCAGATGCCTTGGTGCTTCTTTGTCCAGCTGAGCTGGCCAGGCTAGGAGGAAAACAAAAACTGGAAGAGGACGAGGAGCCCCTGCTCCAGCAGCTGACAGGCCTGACAGCAGCCGAGGCATAAAGACTGGACTGAGTATTTTGAAACCTCTCAGAAACCTCTCATCTGCCTGTCTGTGCTGATCCTTAATGCTAGGCTTGGTCAGAACATCTAAAGGGCAATAACATTTCCACCCCATATCAAGCATTATTTATATGTGAATTGGTGTACCTGTTTACTTACCTGTATAGCTGCAGTGGAAAGTTATATTAATCAAAGCAACAGGAGCAAAGGGGAGGTAATGGCACAATATGGAGTTCTCCTTTGGAAGCCTTATCCAATCTCCACTCAAGCAGTGCAAGCCTACGTAGAAGAACTATCAGAAGAAAGCAGGAAACGAAAATGGATAATTCAGAAATTTCCTGTCCAGGCTCTGCCTCCTCTTCCCTGCAGCAGAAAACTCTTCATCAACTGTTGAAAACAATGGAAAAACAATAGGGTTTTGCCCACTCCTGTGGGTTTAACATTTCTGGAAAGTTTACACCTATAGTATGGTACCATGTTGCTGACACCATGTTGCTATCAATAGCATTCCACAGAAGTACCTTCTTTCTTGCACTGAAACAAAGGTTAAGCTAATGCAGTATCTGACTGAGATGTCTACTGTGTGCCTTGAAGCAGAGACAAAAAGAATTTGTGGCTGTGTCAAAAACAAGAGCAGATGACCAGCTCTGTCCAAATATCTTCATCAACATAAGCAGGAGAAAGTTGCCACGATTATTCTTCATGCCATCAATGCCAGGAAAAATTTATCTTCAGTGAAACTGGGTATATTTATCCACCATCAATGTTCTGTTTTTGCTGATGCACTGGTATGCACCAGTTCTGTTGAAACCCCTGGTTTATTTCAGGAAAGGGTGACTCAAAGACACACTAACCTGTTCAATACCTATATCAGATCCCTTGGCTTTTGTGCATTCACTGGTGCCAACAAATGTAATGAAATCGGCAAAGGTACCTACTTGAAACCATTTCTGACCTTTGCACCACTGATCCGTTATGCATTTCAGACTTTTGTGACATGAAACTGATCTCCTGTGTTGAGGCTCTGGAGAGATTTCTATGCAAATAGCATACGTAGGTAGAGCACTTCACTTAGCACAAGGATTTCAGATATCTCTTGGCATTTGTATATGCTGAAGGGAGAAACTGACTCCAGCAAATGGAACTGCTGCTGAATGTAGCTTTGGTAGGTGGTCCTAGAAAGATTTTAAAAAAGAAAGGAAAGAAAGAAAAGCTAGCAGGAAATAAAACCAATAAAACTCTGCCACAGTGCTTCAGTATGCAGTCATCAAATTACTGAAAATTCACCCGTCCACTGAATGTTTTAGGATTAACTCTTAGGCACAACTTCTTCTACACTGGACTTGTACAGGAAAATGTGTTTCATTTAGGTTACATGAAAATATGCTTATGATGAAACCTGAATGCCTACATATGTTCTAATTTCTCTGTATAGGTAAATGGTGTTCAGCTCTGTGGAAAATCCCGCCGTGAAGCAGTTTCTTTTCTTAAGGAAGTGCCACCTCCATTTACCTTGGTTTGTTGTCGGCGCCTGGTAGATGATGGCACAGAGTCTTTTGTGGATGAGCCCACTGCCATTATTGCCAGCATTCCAGAACCAAAGGTAAAAAAGACCGCAGTTTAGTTAATCAGGAGTCCCAACAGATGCTCCTGAACTTTCTAAGGATCACACCTGGTTTGGTGTTAGTTATTTTGCCAGTAATTTTCATTATGAATGACAATTGTGGTTGTTTCATGGACTGCTCATCCACTCAGAATTCTACATTCTACAACAGTGATGGGGCACACCCCTGTGCCCTTGGGAATACCTGTATAGTGTTGTGCATATATGCAGATACTTGCATGCTTGTTAACATATCATTGCAGATTGTATAAAAGTGAAAATTTTGCTTACCATAAGGAGTATGATTTGTAGACACTTTTGCTGTGTTACAGGGCATCATTAAACACCCCTCCATTTTAGTACATTTGATGAAAATATTTAGCAACTTTGCTTGTAGTAGATCTGGGATCTCAAGGCAGCCATATAATGCATTTTCATACATGTAAGTGTAGAGGTATCTAGCAATCATAAATAAAAACTAAACTCTGCATGTAGAAAGTATAGTTCAATGGGTAGAATGCTGAATGTACATTAGCATGTAGCCCACAGAAGTCAAAGGAATATAAATCCTTGTAAATACACTTGCCTGGAAATCTAGTTACTATAGACAATCAAGAAACTGAATTCATTGTGATATTTTACAATTGCAACTCCTGCTTAGTAGTTCTCTAGAATCAGCCATGTATGAGCTACTCTTCAGAATATAGAATTCTGCCCTTTCAGATGTAGCCCCTAGAAATTTGGCCCATCCAAGAGTGAGGGGTTCCTTCAGAAGTGTATTTCCAGATGTGTAGGGAACTGCCACTGGAATGGAAACCTGATAATCTCCTATGGGACACTGTAGTAATTTATGTGTATATTCAAGCTTTCTCAAGGGCAAAGATTGTTGAAGTGTAGGAAAAGGGCAGCAGGAAAGGAAGTATAGGTAAATTGAGACTACTATGGTTCATTAAGGAAAATCGCGATAGTTAATCCTTAAAGAGGTTGAAAAGGAAAGGAAAGTAGCCTTGCACTAAATCCCATTACTCACATGTTCCTGAATAATCTCAAGGAATGATATAGCAGAGTGAGTGGAACTGAAGATCTTAGCCTCCAGCTACATCTCCCCTTGAAATCCATTCTGTACTGACTCCCTATTCCTAAGAACCTTGTCAATATTAGTATTGTGTAAAGGGCAGAAAACTGTTAGCAACAATACAAGACAGCCGCACCAATGTTATTAGTTGTCAAAGTATTTTGAGATTTTTCTCTTTATCAAGAATAACTGAAGCAGTGATAACATAATATAAAAGAAACTTTAAAAACTAATATACAAATCCTAAAAAATACTTATTACAAATTAAAAATATACCATTCACTCTAAATAATTATGCAAAATGATAAAATATTACTCTTACAAGCTAACACAAGCACCATTTTTTGATTGTCAAAAAACATTTTAAAAAATAAACTTGATCTCTTTTAAACTTCCAAATGATGCTTAAAATGCCTGGCTTCTAGTTCACTGATGGAAAACTAATTATAACTGAGTTTCTCTTGATAAAGAAAACAACCTCTAAAAGTGTCAGGAACTATAAATATTGGTGCAGCCTTTAAAGTTGGGTATTTTTGTAGTATTATCTTTGCTGTTTTTGGAAAACACGAAGTGTTTATACTTCGATCCAACGTGCACATGGGCTGTGACTTTTTAGTTCTGACCTTTAGGCAGCAGTTCAAAAATGATGGGAACCTCTCAAAGAGTATTTCCAGATGTGCAGGGGAATGCTGCTAAAAAGGAAACTGAAAACTTGGAACACTTTGTACATGCACACAGAACTTCATTGGAATGTGGCATATAATTCTAAGCATCCACTAGGGAACCTATTAAAATTAAACATACTTATTTGAATAGTGCAGAACTAATTGTAACAAACTACCTTAAAAACACAAGTTAGAGAACATAGGAAACATTTGGAATAAAAATCCTATTTCATTTAGGAAGTGAAGATTGCAATCCGGTATACATTTATCTAGGCATAAGTCCCATTGAACTCAGTTGGGCCTAGTTCTGAGTATATATGTATAAGATTGCAGTGTATTTTGGACCAAAGGTACAAGGGTACTTTAGTAAATGTATCTTTAGAGATATTTCATGTTTGTGACTTTACTACTTTTACTATAATTGGAAGCTCCTGTGGCTTGTCTAGGCTGGTAGCTAGAAACGTCATTTTGCTAATGATGCAGGATATGTAAATCAGTGGGCTGACATGCTGACGGTGTGCATCCCATTTATCATTCTTCACTTTAATAAGGGAGCAAAAGCTTTGAATTATACCTAGTCTTAGCTTCCCCATTAGCTGATTACTTCCATCTTATGAACAAAGGACTTGATGCAAACTGGAACATACAATTTTAGCTATTAAAATGTCCAGATCTCAGCTTTCAATGCTTCCATAATAAACTAAACATTTGCTACTAGTGTAAGATGGTCTACACATAGCGATGTTGGCTGCAGTATATTATACTAGCTGGAGTTATTGAACACACTTCAAGGGCAACCCCATGGAAAGTACATTGCAATAATCTAAATTGGATATAAATAACACAGATCACTATGTTCAGGACCACCTTCAGTTAGGGAAGGAGCTAACATATTAGCTGAAGCTGATGAGAAGCACTCTTGACCACTGCAGTCACCAGATTTTCCAGGAGCAACTCTGGGTTTAGATCCAATCCCAAGCAACCAAACTGATTCTTCAGAGGGAATGAAATTCCATCCAGAACAGGCTGTACTACTAAACCAAGATCATCTTGTTTATTGACCAACATGACCTGTAGAGTGAACTTCATCTTAGTCCATATTCAGTCCCTCAGTGTTCTAGGCAACTGTTACAGGCTGATAACAAAATGGAAATTTTTATATTTATATAGGAAATACATATCCCACTCTTCTCTTCCAAAAAGGAGTCACAGTTCAATAATTGAGTATTAAAACATATTTACATCAGGCTGAAAGTATTAGCAAGGAAAGAAGAAATCAAACTGAATAATCAAATAAAATGGGAGGAAAGCACAATAAATTGCAAACCAAGTGATACCACACTAATGTCTATGAAATGATACCACACTAATGTCTTCATCCATCTATGAAATGGATGATGGCTTGGATCATAAGAACCAAGTGATAGAGTTTTAGTTATGTTACCTGAGTTATCTGCAGCCCTTCTCCCGCTCCCTTCAAAAACCATGCTGCAAAGTTGAGAGAACTTCTGGAATTTTGCAAGAGCAGAGAAACATAACAGCCAAATGGAGAACTGGTTGGAAGTAGGAACCATCTTCTTTTAACAACTTGTACCTTCCTGCGGGTCATGACTCTACTAGGACAAAGTCATAGAACTCCTGATACACAGAATTATATCTATTTTTATTTATTTATTTATTAAAACATTTCTATGCCGCCCCTTGCCGAAGTCTCAGGGCAGCTCACAACATTGAATAAAATACACAATAAATTAAAAATCTAGCTGTTCCAAGAGGAAGTCCAGCTCTTTGATGACAGTTTGCTGCAGCTTCAGACAATTTAGGAGAATCAAAATACAGATCTGGAGACATTTTCCCATTCTTTGTTTTTTCTGCATATATAATTACCATCTTTTGATTCATTAATAAAAAAAACCATCAGTTTTATTTTTAAAGATCTACATGCATCTCCCCTATCTCCATTTCTGACAAAGAAGAGCTATACTCTGTAAATGGGAGAGTCTTTGGATCCCAGCACACCTATACTTCTGTACCTGAATCACAATGAATTCTGTACTATAAGGAGTTATAATTTTGCTTTTCAAGTAATATTCTCATATTTATGCTTTCATTTTTCTTGTCTTTTGTATTGTATATCACATGACTGACTATATTATGCTCTTGTGTGTTTCTTCATTTGTATAGCATGTCTACAAAATGATTTGGATGCTTTGACATTATCCTTCAGCAATCTTATAATACAGTATAGTTAACCTCATACTGAAGATGATGTGCTAAAAGACAGTGGCTAGCTTCTATTCTCCTAGTGGAGAAAAGCATTAACTCTGAAATTTTCAGGGGACACAGATTATACTCTTAATTTTTATCTGATGCTACTTTTACGATTATGTTTTTATTGTAGCCTTTGAGTGCTCTTTTTGTACACACCTAATAAGAAATCTGCTGAAAACTTAGAACAGACTTCCCAAAACTGGTACCCTCTATTTGTTTTGGGCTAGTTCTTGTTGTGGGCCATGTTGGCTAAGGAGGATGGAAGCTGAAATCCAAAACATTTTGAAGGTACCAGGTTGTAGAAGGCTGACTTAGATTAGTGACCTTATGCTAAGCTAAAATGAAATGAAAAATAACACTATAGTTTATGCAGTCTAAGTGACCTCTTCAACTTTGTGTGTGCTGACTGAATTTATCAGTAGAAACTGTACTGATATCTAATTCCTTAGGTGACACCCAGAGGCTTAGAGGAAGAAGAGGAGGAAGATGTGGAGCTAGCAGTATGGTCTTCTGAAGTCAAAGTTGTTGAGCTTATAAAAGACATGAAAACAGGCTTAGGATTCAGCATTTTAGACTATCAGGTAAGTTCTATATCTGTGATGAGCAAATACTGTCATGTTTTGGTATTTCTTATGCATTTGTTGACATGTGTTTGTATTAGAAATAGCAAACTAGATCGAAGCTGGGTTAAAAATTCTCCTGCAGTTTTGCTCTTAATCATAAAATTGTCTGATTTTTGTATGTGCAGATTGGTTTAAAGAAGAAACACACAACTAATTTAATATCTGAATCTATTAACTCCTGTAGCAAGCAATAAAGCAAACAAAATATACAAAACGTATTTTTTTAATTTCACAGACAAGGAGAAAGGAATATTATGGGAATCACAATTTGCTGCAAGTGTTATGACCAGAGTAGAAAACAGTACCTATTCAGTTGCATTAAAATTCAGGAATTTCAGAAACAAGTAAAAATTAGGAATGGAACTTAAAGCTTGCATCTTTAGAATAGAATTCCATCAATTTCAGAGTTGGAACATGGGGAAGATGTGGCAAATCATCAGTCCTTTTCATATAAGTAAAACTGTGCTCAGTGAACATGTGTTTGTGGCTGAGTTGGATTGGAAGCACGGTTCCACTCCCAACCACCTCACAGGATCCCCCATCCTGTGCAGAAATCCCATGTGCATAAAGCTAGTATATCTGTTGCATCTGGTAAGAGTGACAAGATTAACATGCTAAAGTCAGAGGCAAGTACATGAGGCCTAGTCATTCTACCTGCAGTCTACTTTCTCAGATATGCAACAAATGTAAGGAATGTGTTTAAATATTTTATAATATGTATTTAATGTCAATATTTTTGTACTTCTCTTTGGCTATAAACTAGACCTTCAGATGCAGACAATGAGGGGAAAGGAAGAGGCTAAGGGACTGCCAGGTTAACTTGGCAGAACTGGTTGCTCCCCTCCCCACCATGGAGTGAAAGCCCCTAAAACCCTTCTATGAGGTCATGCTTAGAACCTTGAAAAAACAGCCAGTGGGATTCTTTGGTACCAGCTATAGTGGAGGGGAGGGTGCTCTGAATGTTGAGTCCCACTTCCAAGGTCAGAGTTGGGACTCTAGAAAAAGCTCTCTGGCTCCCTAAATTCTGTCTAGGAGCCATAAGATTGCTCTGTTTGGAACTGACCTAAAACTTGTTCACAGGATTACATCTTTCCCTAAGATCTTTTCCTACCTTATTCACAGCCACCTCTTGCTGTTCATAGATACCTTGTTTCACTCTCAGCTAGGGAGATACAGATTTTAAAATTTCCATTCCATCTGGGTTTCGTGGATTGTGAGGTGTCTTTCATTCTGTCACCTGCTCATTGACAGAATCAGAATTTTAGGAATGAACAGAAATTTAGTTCCATTTGTGCTCATATGTCCAAATGTGCATTTGTGTAAATGTTCCCCTGAGATAAAAGTAGTTCATAATCTGTGAGGCAAAGGGGGGGAAAGCCCAGTCAGTTTCAGAACACATAACAATTTGAACTCATTTGAAATTTGGTCGGTGTAATTTCTTTAAACATGTTTTTGTCACTGGGCAATTATGCTCAATTACGTGTTGGTTACAAAAGAATAAAAATAGTATAATAGTCTTTTAATGTTGTCTGTTAATATGATATTGTTAAAGCTCTAAGTAACTAATTTAGTTAGCTGTTTACTATCACACACACTTATCTGAGTGCTGTCTAAACATTGTCATTTAATAAACCAAGTATGTTTTGTTGGTGTACATAAATGTCAAAGTATATAAAATTAATTTATTCTTAGAAAATAAGCTCTGAATTGGGAACAGATTAAAGATAAATACCTGGAGCATGCTTATGTGATGCTGATATGACTCAAACAGTTATATTTTTCAATGCTGGAGATCTCAGCTTTTTCAGTATAGCACCTACTGCCTGCTGTCCTTTGCAGAAAGCAATAATATGCAGATTTACTTTGGTCAGAATTAATGGACACTTTAATAATGGTTGTTATTTGGTTACAAATGCAGTAGTATTCGCAAGTTTGGAATGCAGCTAAATTTAAATTATTTGAAATGGGCTGTACGCCATTTCATTTTAGATCTCCTATCATTTTAAGATATTGGTTCATAAAGTGCTATATGTCCTTGGTGAGCTCTGAAGCTTTTTATGGTGCCTAGATATCAAAGAGGTATCTTCAGTCATAGTAGCTGTTTTGATAGTCCGTTTGGACCAAAGAAAACAAATATGCGTGATCAGAACTGACCCTTTTATGACACACTGAACTGGCCAGTAGAACAAACTATTACCCAAGCCCCTCGTAAGTTACTATCATACCACAGTATCCTGACTTTTCTCCACTCCATAGGAGGTTTTCTGTATTCAACTGGAAATCTGCCATTTGGCTGTTCTGATGGGCTTTGTAATCCAGAACATTTAGAGGATGTTAAGAGAGGCTGTGGAACATTCCTGTTTCTTCAGGATGATTGGAGGGTGGAATTTCCCTGAGATAGGGCTCTGAAAAATGTGTTTGTCTAACTTACATGGGGCCATTGCAAGATATGCTTTGTAGCCATTGCAGGTTTTTGTCTGTACTACTGGAATAACTATGGCTAGTGGCAGAACAAGAAAAACAAGACTCGTGGGCAAAAGGTGTGCAGTTATGGGATAGTTGCATTCTGGCTCGTACATGCCAGCATTACCATTAGAACATGGTGGTGGGGCATTACCATTAGACCCTAGCTATTGGTTTGTATGTCAGTGTTACTATTACATGAGACTGAAACTGAAAACAGTTTGGAAACTGAAATAGCATATTCTCAGCTTGGGCTAGCTACTGGGAGCGTATGACAGCAATGCCAAAAGAGCTTACCTGGTTGCCAATCCATTTCCAGACTCAGTTCCAATGACAGCACTGTGCATAGCCTGGAGTGCTGCTTTTCATGTGCATAACTCTCTTGTGTTGTGTCATCATAGGACACTTTGCATCCCATGGCCTCTAGATTGATGTCCACTGGAAGTAGGGCATTTTCAGTTTTTCTCCTGCACAACTCTTAGTTACTTCTTTTTCAGGTCTAGTTAAATCTACTGTATCATTTAGAATCGACTAATAAGCTCCTGTTTAAAAGTTTGAATGTTGTAAAATTTTACGTATTAGGTTGTTTTTCGATTATTTTTTGGTTGTTAATGGCCTTGGGGCCTTCTGAAAAGCTGAAAGGTGCGATATAAATACAGCCTGGCTTATAGTAGCTTTTCTATATGTGACCTTGCATGCCGGGAGAGGTTGTGTGAGCTGGGCCTTGGCACCAAGCAAGTTTAGATAAAGAGAAGATGACTACAAAGAAACTACCTAAATGCAAGGAGGGACACTATTTTGCTTCTAACGCTTACTGGAAAAAACACCCCCCCTTTCTAGCACCATTTGCAATATATCATTATATATTAAAGAGAGTAAATGGCATCCATTGTGACATTTGTATGGCCGATAACTTAATTTAAAAGTTTTATACTCTGTGAGATAATTAATGAGCTCTAATATCTCTTTGCTGTAATTACATAATAAATCACACACAGTAAAACTCACTTTTGCAAAGCAGGACAGAGGTTTATTGCTAAAAGAACAAAGGCCATATCAGAGGCTTTCTGTATTTCTGGAATTCTTAGCTGTTCCTCACTTGTCTTGTCTATTCCAGTATTCCATTCCTAACAATGAGCAATACCAGATGCTTTTGGAAGGTGAAGGGAATTCATAAATGAGTGTTTTGGGAATAATTTGCTTGTAGGCTTTAGTTTATAGGGCTGTCAGAAAGAATCTGCAAATGTGTGCATCCTGAGAACTTTTTAAAGGTTCTTTTGATTTAGGACATCATTTTAGCATTTGGGCAGTTTAGCTATGATGCCAAAGTTTGCATAATTCGGTATGCACATTTTCCAACATATAACTCATCTCCATGAAGATAGGGACATATTTGTACTGTGTTTATTCTAACACCAAGGCTTACCTTGCAGGGCCCACAACCTCCATTATTACACATTACTGAAGCTCTTCCACAGGATACATTCATTTACTCTGCAGAACTATTCATTTTAAAGTTGAGAGAATAGTGTTGGATCGTTGGGCTAAATAAATAATACTAAACCATAGCTGTTCTACAATACATGATCATCTGTTCAAAATACACCCTTGCTCCTGTAGTGTGTGAACTGCCGGGTTGTGTATTGTGTGGTGCCTTAGTGTCCATGTACAAGTGTTCATACACACGTAATTATCTTCATGCTGTTCACATACCTTTTTGTGATACTTATAGAAGCTCTAGGCAAGGAGCTGTTCCTAGAAGAATGATAATGCTAGAACCTCACCCATGTTTTTTCAAATTATTTAAATAGCAAAAATAATAAGAATGATCTGCCAGGAGCAGAAAACTCAAAGTGAGGACAGTTCTTCATAAACAGAGAAAGTTGGAGAGTGCACATGTCACACACATACCATCCCCTGCATTAGAGAATTTGTCAGAGCACTCTCAGACCAAACCAATAAGCCAGCTGAACACTGAAGAATCTGTCGTGTCACAAAATGTGACACAAACCTCATTTCCCTTTTTGGTAATTAAACATAGAATGGTGTTGGATATAATATAGTGGCCAAATCTTAGAATGACTAATATACTCTGATGCTCTGATTTTTCCCCTACCATTATATTTGGATGAGTTGCTCACCTCCTAACTTTTATGTAGTGTTGCTGGCATATTCAAGGATGACTTCATTCCACATGAGCCATAGTCTTAAAGTTATTTTTCATATGAAGTCAATAAAAAAAGCTTTGGAAAGCTTTGATGTTGAAATATATGCTTTCTTTCAGCAGTATGTAATTTTTTTTTTTAGTAATTTCTGTGAAAAACAATTCTCTAGCATGCTTGCATACATTTCCCAAAATGGAATAAATTAAAGGATGCAAGTATCAAAGGGAGAACATGCAACACTGGAAAATATTGGGAAGTAAAATTTGATCCAGGCAGGAATTTCAGTTTCCCTCAAAAGTAATGTTATAGAACTAGGTGGATAACTGTGTTTATGTGAACATAGACAGTATGCAAACTGGCAGCTCTTTACTACATGTGTAGTGTTAAGGGCTTATTTAATTTCCTGCTAAACATTTCTGATGATTCAATTTTTCTGGCTATCTCATTGTATTTAATTTTCATTTATTCAGATACTTTTTAAAATGACGGATACTTACAATATTGTTGGAGAATTCTGTAGTAGAAACTTTAATCCTTCTCTTAGTGAAGTCTACTGATCAATATTCTGGCTTGGGCTTTGTACATTCACCAAGGTAGCACTCTTCTTCTCTGGTCAATTCATGGTGTTGTAACATCTTGGTTTCCTTACCAAATGCATGAGGAAAACTTTTCGTCTTACACTCTCTGTTTTCATGTGTTTCTCCTACACAGCGGCCATTGTATTCCATGTTGTGTTTGTATTTCTTTGTTTGCATCCTTTGTTTTTTGTTTTAATTTTAATGTTTGCCACATGCCTGTAAGCAAAACTTGTTTGAAGAAATTATTTATTTATTCCTCTGTCTGGACTTATTGCTTCTAGATGAGGATCAAATAGATTGTTTCTGCCTGTTTAGCTAACTTGAGTAGTCCTCTGTCTTTGGAAGATTCTTCAACTCTGATCAAATACCTGAAACCCAGAGCCAAGTTTGGCTGCTAATGAGTTAGCAGGCTTAACAATGTGACTACTGTACTTTTTCCCCCAAAATTGTATTGCCTGCTCGCTTGCTTGTTTGCTTGCACACACTAATTCAACCTATAGTCAGAGGCTCTTTCTCTTGCTCACTGTCTAGGTTTTGTAATATGATGTTCTGGCTTTAGGTTTGCCTTTTTAAAATTTTTGTCCAACTGGTCTCTTGATCTTATAAAATTCTATGAGGACAGCTGGCCTGAGTCAAACAGAGGATTTCAGCTTAACTGAAAGAGACTGAACAAAGGACATGGAATATCACCAAAGGAAAGGGTGGCCTGAGGGGAACACATAGCTTGGATGGGGGAAAGGAGCAGCTGGTTAGAAAAGCCTATTTGAAGGGATGGCTGGAAGACATTCAGGAACTGGCTCCAAACTGAGGAGATGAATTAGATAGAAAGTTCTTTTATTCTTGAGGTGTACAAAAGTAGTCCTGATGTACTTGAGTGGCTTGCTTTTCATCTCAGTGACCAGTTAGTGTTGAATCAAATGCACCTTGTGAGTTTCTGTCCCATCTTGAATTTTTCATACTTTATGAGAGTCTTTTCTTTAACAGAAATAACATGCTTAAGTTCCAGTAAGTACCTGAGAGCTGTTTCAAACATTATATCCCCTGGATCAAAAGGATGATGAAAATCACTTCTGTTTGGTGATTTTTCATGCATCTACTACATTTTTTTAAAGTTGGCAAGCCCTGAAGATGAAATTGTGGACAATTTTGTTATAGTCAAACCATTGCTGACATGTGCAGCAGCTTAAGCTATACATTTCTCTCATCCCTATGTGACTGTGTAGGGACAGGTTTTTATTCTCTTATAATATGCAGATCTTTCTAAAGAAATAAACCCCAATTCCTAGCTGTTTATAGAAGTCAAACAGGGACCAGATCCTGGTTAATCAGCGGTGAGTAAAAAGTGTCCTGCACATATGTAGCACCGCACTTTCTCATTGTTAGAACTTGCAAATTCTGTTAGTGCAAACTTGCTGCAAGTAAAGCCTGCTTTAGATATTTTGTAATAAACATTGAAGGGGTTCCCAAAACTGTACTCTAATATACTGGTGAATAAGTTAGGTATGATCCCTGCTAAGACGTGGTCAACATCATGTTGAAAGGGGCTTGTGTGGACATGGGTCTGTACCTAGAGAGCAGGGCTCACTGGTATATTCTTGCAAAAGGCCCCACAGGCACATGAATAAATGGATAGATAGGTCAGAGTGGTTGAAACTTTCTTTGATTCGATTTTTTAAATGTAAGAAACTTCTGGATTTCTTCCTAAGCAGGAGAATTTGTGTTATAGAAAAGTCATACATGGAAGAAAGTGAAACTGATTATTCATCCAGATGGGAGCTTTGGGAATTTTGCTCTTAAAAGTCTGGGTTTAAATCTCTGCATATCCAGCCATACTTGTCAAAGATTCAAGCGAGTATATACGGATCCTTCAATGACTAACACATAGTCAAAGGTGTACTTGGTGAAAGGATAAGAGAAGGCCTCTTTTGGTCATGATACACCGGGTATGGAATTTCTTCTCTAGAGACCACTAGCAACTTCTTTCATGACTTTTAGAGATTGCTTGTTTGTTTGTTTAAGACATTTCTAACCGGTCCTTTGCCCAAGCCTCAGGATGGCTTACAAAAAATCAATGAATAATACAAAACACAAAACATTCAATAAAAGCAATTTTACAAACAACAACAACAATTCAAAATAAAAGAGAAAGGAAGAATTAAGTGCAGAGGGCCAGGAGCAGCAGAGAGGAGGGGGGCGGGGCCAGAGAGGCTAAAGGAGCCAGGAGGAAGCGGACAGGTGGGGCCTTGAGGGACTGATAAGGCCGAGCTCAGCCACTGCAAGCCCTTTTGGCTCTGGCCTCTTGGCAGAGCAGCAGAGGCAGAGGCTGGGGGAGAGTGCTGAGTGGCTAGGGGACTGGAGAAGGCAAGGTAGGAGCTGGGCAGGGGAGCAGAGGGCAGGAGCAGCAGAGAGGAAGGGGGCGGGGCCAGAGAGGCTAGAGGGGCCAGGAGGGAGCAGAGGGGTGGGGCGTCATCCCTTGTCTCCATCCCTTAGCTGCGGCCCGGGCTGTCCGGAGACTCCCTTCCCTGAGACACGGAGGTTTGTTTGTTTGTTTTATTTGTGCTGTGCTGTGCTTTGCTTTGTTTTTCTTCCAATTTAAATTTAAGTTTATTTTATCCTTGTGTGTGTGTGCGAGTGAGTTTTTGTCTGGGAGAACTGGACAAGTGAGAGGAACTGCAGGACAAACAAGGCAGGGGACCAAGGTAAGGTCTCGGAAGGGATCCCAATGGCAGACCAGGAGATGGCCTTGGTGGGAGTCATGGGTGTTGCTGTCCGCTGTGACAGCTGCAACATGTTTGCCCTTCTCCCCCAGGAGAGGCAGGGATACACTTGCCCTCGGTGCAAGTTGGTGACCCTGCTAGAAGAGGTGAGGAGTCTGAGGGCCGAGAGAGCACTCCAGGCCCCCCCAGAGCAGTCCCCCTCTGGACAGAGGGTTGAGGGAGAGGCCATGGGAGGAGCAGCTGTGGAGACATGGAGGTATGTCACCCACAGGAGGAGGAGGCCAACACAGCCTCCTCCTTCTCCTGGCACCAATCTGGAGCTGGAAAACAGGTTCTCTTCACCTGGGGAGGCTGGGGCTGATGAGGCCATGGGGAACGAGCAGGACCCCCAGCCTGGGACGACAGGCAGCAGGGGGGCCACTGCGGGAGAGGCGAGGGCCAGGGCACGGCCGCCCACCAGCACCGGGAAGGCATGGTGGCGGGTGATTGTTGTTGGGGACTCCCTGCTGAGGGGCACTGAGGCGGCAGTGTGCCGCCCAACCTGGAGACAAGGGAGGTTTGCTGCCTGCCGGGCGCACGCATCTGGCATGTGAAGGACAGAGTGGAGCGTCTTGTTCGCTCCGGGGGTCACCAGCTGCTCCTGGTGATCCATGTGGGCACAAACGATGTGGCCAGGCAGGGTGTGGTTGGGACCACCAGGGACTTTGAGGCCTTGGGGAAGAAACTCAGGGAGCTGAAGGCCCAAGTGGCCTTCTCATCAATCTTACCTGTCCGAGGATTTGGGCCAGGAAGGGGCAGGAGGGCCTCCGAGGTGAACGACTGGCTTAGGGTGTGGTGCTAGAAAGAACACTTCGGGTTCCTCGACCACGGCTCTCGTTTTCTTGCCAATGGACTTCTGGCAAGGGACGGGTTACACCTCACGAGGATGGGGAAAAGGTCCTTTGGAGATGCTCTAGCGAGCTTCATCCAGAAGACTTTAAACTGAGCCGGGGGGGGGGGGGTTCAGTCCCCCCAGACTGACAGGACTCCTACAGAGAGAGGCCAGGTATGAGGGAGGATGGGAGGAAGGAGGAGGCTGGGAACTCCAAGGAAAGGAAGGGGTGGGAAGGAGTTGAGGTGCATGTACACCAATGCTAGGAGCATGGGTAATAAGCAGGAAGAGCTTGAACCCAAATTTCACAAAATTGTGCAAGTGTTCAAGTTCTTTTCAGCAGACTAGTACCAAAAAGTATTTCTATTTCTTTTTTCTTAACAAAAAGGATTGGAATCGTGGACTACCAAAAAAGTATCTGAAATGGCGCTTTATATGAATTTCATGAACCCGAAAGAAGCATTACAGAAAAAGAAGAGCAAGAAATTAAACACATGATGCAGAAAACAAGACTATTTTGGTCTTAATGAGGAACATATGGACTGTTGCACCTGGTTATACATGATAAAACAAATGAGAAACAAAGTGAAGGAAGGCCTTGGGTGGAAATGTTAAAGAATAGTTTGGATGGTACAATATTATTGTTTAGAGTAGCCATAGCTAAAGATTCTTTAGCTGTCATGATGGCCAACCACCAGTAGGAGAAGTCTGTAAATTGTAGGACTTGTTTTTTCTATACTTGTATAGGATAGTTTCCTTAGTTACCTGGTTACAAAAATAAGAGTGCAATCCTTCCTCATATACTCAGAAGTAAGTCCCAGTAGATTTCACTCCCCAGCCCTATAGGTTTCAGGCTCAGCCAGATATTCTTTACTAGACTAGAAGCACAATTTTTGAGAATTCCATAGGGATGGCCCTGCTGCAGAAAAAACAGAAATCTGAATGGCCTCTTAGAGACTAATAAATGTTTTGAGGCACAAGCTTTGTTTGTTTTGCCTTTGTTTGAGTTCAGTTCATCAGATGCACAAAATATTTTCTTTAGTTGATAATATATTGAGAGATGCCAGTATGTGTAAAAAGAAGGTATGGTCCAGGGGATGTAAGTAGAAAGTGAGGATAAACCAGGGCTCAACCACCTTTGGAGGCCTGTAGGCATATCTGGGAATTTGATAAACTGTCCTAGGCACCACCCAAAATGGCTAAAGCGATTAGTGACAAATGGCACGTAACTTCTCCAAAATACCGTTAAGACTGTTTGAGTATACAGCAGAGGTGGGGTTTGAATCCCTACGTGTTAAACAGCCCTTTAGAACTCAGAGCTTCATTGCTAACAAAAACCTATTTCACAGAAGACAAACTTTTTTCTGCCATTCCAAGAGTATTGCTTCCTATCTCCTTTCCTTCTCACTCTAGAGCACCACATGCATATATGGAGGTTTGCTGCCTGCCCGGCGCACGCATCCGGCATGTGAAGGACAGAGTGGAGCGTCTTGTTCGCTCCGGGGGTCACCAGCCGCTCCTGGTGATCCATGTGGGCACAAACGATGTGGCCAGGCAGGGTGTGGTTGGGACCACCAGGGACTTTGAGGCCTTGGGGAAGAAACTCAGGGAGCTGAAGGCCCAAGTGGCCTTCTCGTCAATCTTACCTGTCTGAAGATTTGGGCCAGGAATGGGCAGGAGGGCCTCCGAGGTGAACAACTGGCTTAGGGTGTGGTGCCAGAAGGAACGCTTTGGGTTCCTCGACCACGGCACTTGTTTTCTTGCCAATGGACTTCTGGAAAGGGACGGGTTACACCTCACGAGGATGGGGAAAAGGTCCTTTGGAGATGCTCTAGTGAGCTTCGTCCGGAAGACTTTAAACTGAGCCGGGGAGGGGGGGGGTTCAGGCCCCCCAGTAACGTGTCTGCACTGGACAAGTGTTGGGGGAGGATCAGGGCTCTGGGAGCAGGGTTTTAGAGGTACTGCAGGGACTGACAGGACACCTACAGAGAGGGGCCAGGTATCAGGGAGGATGGGAGGAAGGAGGAGGCTGGGAACACCAAGGAAAGGAAGCGGTGGGAAGGAGTTGAGGTGCATGTACACCAATGCTAGGAGCATGGGTAACAAGCAGGAAGAGCTTGAAGCTCTCCTGGGAATAGGAGGGTATGATCTGGTGGGAATCTCAGAAACTTGGTGGGATGAAAGGCAAGTCTGGAATGTGAACATGGAAGGGTATCACCTTTTTAGAAAGGACAGGAAGGGAAAGAGAGGTGGGGGCGTGGCTTCATACATCAGGGAAGGGATAGGATGCAGTGAGATAGAATGCAGCACAGATGGGGATTCGGTAGAGGGAGTCTGGGTGAAACTTAGGGGTTTTGACAGGGAGAGAGACCTGACAGTGGGGATATGTTATCGCCCTCCAGGTCAACTTGAGACCCTGGATGATGTCCTGACAGGATATCTCAGGGGAGAGACACAGTAATTATGGGAGATTTCAGTCTCCTGGATATTAGTTGGGAGACTCACTTGGTGGTGACAGCCAGGTCACGTCGCTTCCTAGAAGCTATAGAGGGAGGGTTTTTCACACAGAGGGTCCGAGAGGCGACGAGGGGGGGAAACATCCTTGACTTGGTCTTGACCAATAGGGAGGAGCTGATAGATGAAGTACAGAGTAGGGGAGCTCTGGATGCGAGTGATCACTCCATCCTTTGCTTTGAGATCAGGGGACTGGGGACGTGCAGCAGGTCGAGCACTAGAAGCTGAGACTTCAAGAGGGCCAACTGAAGGCCAGACTGGGGAAAGTCTCCTGGGATAGGTTACTGGAAGGTAAGCGAGTTGAGGAGGGGTGGATAGCACTCAAAAGGGAGATGCAAGCCTTGACGATACCTCTAGTCAGTAAGGTGGGGAGGTGGAGGAGAGTCCCGCCGTGGATGCGACAGGTGGTTAGAGGGATTAGACGAAAGAGGAACCTCCGTAGGAAATGGGTACTGGGAGAAATAGACAAAAGGGTACACCGGGAGGAGGAGGCCCGTTGCAGAAGGATTCTTCGCAAGGCTAAGGCTGATCAGGAGCTGAGACTTGCCAAGAATATCAAGAGCAACAAAAAGGACTTCTTTCAGCATGTAAATAGGAAGAGGAAGGTGAGACAAGTGGTGGGACCACTAAATAAGGAGGAAGGAGATCCAGTGAATGATATGAGGGAACAGGCACAGATGCTAAATGACTATTTTGCCTCTGTGTTCTCTCCAAAGCAGGACGGGGGATATCCACATAGGAGATTAGATGAGGCTGGGGACTTAGGGGCACATATTAGAGTCACCCCCCTTGAAGTCGAGGGGCTCCTCAGGGCATTGGACATTGCAAAGGCGCCAGACCCTGACGGGTTACACCCAAGAGTACTTAGAGAGTTGGCAGGGGTTCTCTCATACCCGCTGGCCTCCATTTTTGAGACCTCATGGAGAACAGGTGAAGTTCCAGAGGACTGGAGGGTGGCATCAGTGGTCCCAATTTTCAAGAAGGGGAATTATAGACCCGTTAGCCTTATGTCCATTGTAGGAAAAACAATGGAAAGGCTCATAATAGAGAGAGATCTAGTGATGCTAGATAGGGGAGGGAGGCTGACAGCCACACAACACGGCTTCCACAAAAACAGGTCCTGCCAGACAAACCTTGTGAAATTCTATGACAAGGTTTTGCGATGGCTAGATGGAGGGGATGCAGTGGATGTGGTATACTTGGATTTCAGCAAGGCCTTTGACAAAGTGCCCCATGATATCCTGATGGAGAAACTGAGGAGTTTTGGGATATACCAAAGCACTGTCCGGTGGATTAGGGCAAGGTTGACTGACCGAAAGCAGAAGGTAACCATTAGTGGGGAATCATCGGGATGGCGGCCAGTGACAAGCGGGGTCCCCCAGGGCTCTGTCCTGGAACCGATCCTGTTTAATCTTTTCATTAACGACATGGAAGAAAGGGTGAACAATCTGCTGATCAAATTCGCAGATGACACGAAAATTGGAGCAGTGGCCACTACTGAGGAGCAGGTACTCCAGATCCAAAAGGATCTGGACCGACTATGGAAGTGGGCAGGAGACAACAGGATGGCGTTCAATGTGGATAAGTGCAAGGTCTTGCACTTGGGGCATAGGAATAGCTGTATAAGTACAGGTTAGGTGACAAGTGGCTGGAGAGCAGCACTTTTGAAAGGGACCTCAGGGTGCTGGTTGACTGCAGGCTAAACATGAGTCAGCAGTGTGATGTGGTGGTCAAGAGGGCAAACGCCACCCTTGGTTGCATAGCCAGAAGTGTGGCTTCTAGATCAAGAGAGGTATTACTACCACTCTACACGACTCTGGTGCACCTGCAACTGGAGTATTGTGCTCAGTTTTGGGCCTCTCGTCAGTGCAGCGTAGGGCCATAAGGTTGGTGTCCGGTTTGCAGGGGATGGGGTATGAGGCGAGACTGAGGGAACTGGGTCTCTTCAGCCTGGAGAAGAGGAGACTCAGAGGGGATCTGTTGGTGACATACAGGTATGTGAGGGGATGTCACATGGAGAAGGGTAGAGACCTGTTCTCCCCTGCAGAGGAAGGCAGGATGCACTCCAGTGGAGCAAAGCTCAGGGAGCCAAGGTTCCATTTGGATGCCAGGAAGCACTTCCTGACAGTCAGGACCCTGAGGGTGTGGAATGGGCTTCCACGAGAGGTCGTTGAGGCCCCATCGGTGCAGGTGTTCAAGGATAGGCTGGACGTCCACATGGTGGGCATGTCGTGAGCGGAGCCGGCTGGTGCCGGAGGTCAGAACACATGGCCCGGGAGACCCCTTCTGACTCATTCTGTTTCTTTGTTTCTATGTTCTATGTTTCTAATAAGAAAGAAAAAGAAAATCATGTTAAGGATTTAACCAGCTTGTGGCCCCTAGACACTGACTGAGGGGCTGTAGCTTTTTTCAGATTCCCATTCCCCTCAGCTGAGGTTGAGAAACTGATCAGAGGGGGTGGAAGGTGCATTTTGGCCAGTAGGGAGTGGACTGGGAAGGCTAGGATACGAGACATGGGGTCTCTCTCTCACTTCCTTCCCTCTCTTTGTTGCCAGGTGGCCAAAAATGTTGAGCCTGTTCTGTTTCTCCCAGTGTGTGCTAGAGGAGCATGAGCTTTCATGTTTGGGGTCTTGCACTCAACTCCATAGGATTTCACCCTACAAGGCATTTGGTCAGTGCTTAATTTGTCCTCTAGTTGTCACCATGTCTTAAACTTTAGTACAACTGCCTACCATTGTGTCACTGTCAGACTGCGGAAACACAGCTGTAGAACTGATGTACTAAACAATTTCGGAATTGATCAATGTGAATATTCTAGAAAATTCAGTAAGTGGTCATAACATTACAGGATCTTGAACGTATGCTATAACTAAAGAATAGTAGCCTAAAAAAGAAAAAAAAAACCTAGAGTCTGAAGGAATCCCCTCATGTGTTTGTTATATGTTAGTGTTCTGAGTGAACCCTTGCAAAACATTGTTCAGCCACTGAGCTCTAACGTATGTGTCTCTTGGCTCTGCAGTGCAACATATGGCATATGCAGATTGACATTGGCGAAAGGACTGGGACAGTAACTCAAAATGGTACAGACAGATGACTGAAGTGTATTTGTTTTCAGGTCTCCTGTGCTGTTCTGTTCACTGTTGTTTCTGAGGTCTGTACATTTGTGTATTTTGTGGCAGTGGATATTTTGTGACTGAGCATGCCAGTTTTCTTCAGGAAACATAGTTGTCTGAAGGAAATGCTAAAGTAGTTCCAAAGCTAATATGCTGCAAAAGAAAATGGCAAGAACTGATTAACTCTGGCATTTTTAAATATGCACTTCTTGAAATGAAATGGAGTACCTGTACTCAGTAAGAGTGTCATTCCAGATCAATTAGATGTAGGCAAGTGTTCCAAGCCTTTGTTATCATGTCAGACTTTGCTGAGGGCAGTTTGACTTCTTCTATCCTAACAATTCCACCCCCTTTTCAAGGAATAAAGGACAAAGCTGCTGTGGCTCTAACGCTGTCCTGTAGTACACATGTGGCCAGGGTCAATATAATAATTCCTCCTCTTCCTCCTTTGTTTTCCACTGTTCCAAACAATATTTTCATTAGAGGCCTTTCGCTATTTGGATTCATTGCCACTTTTGTTCCAGCGATATGGTGGGTCCTTGCAGTCTCTGATTCTCCCCTTGGGCTAGGGAAGGCCTCAGCTACTTCATAGTACACACAAGTGCTGTACCTTTCTTGCTCCTCTGCTTCTCTCTTTCGCCATCCAACTCTCTCCTTCTCCTCTCTCCTTTCTGCTTCATCTTCTGTGCCATATCCACCAACTCTAACCCTCATCATGGATTTTCTTGGTGCTTAATCCTGCCATGGCTCCTTCATGGCCAAGGCCACCAAGTTCATATTCCTCTTCTTTTAGTTTCCTGCCATATCTTACTGGCCCTCTCACCTTCTAGCATACAGCTGGGGGTGGCAATGGCAATATGCTGGAGTCTTAATTTGATGACTGAACAAAGCAATATTTTATTGGGCTATCTGCATCAAACACTTTTAGTAATAGGTTAGTCTGTTGGTGCCCTCTGTTGGCTTCTGGTGATATATTTACTGAAATAAAATAAATCCATGCTTTTAGTGCTATATCTATGTGAGAAAGTTTAGAGAAGGAGTGAGTCATATCCAGGGAATATATATTTAACTGCAATGTATTGGGAATATTTGACTCCTTTCTATTCTGGAAACTATTTAGGAATAATAAGCATTATCTGAGCATGAGGAAATGAAGTACAAAAGTCTCAAAATGTGTAATCCTATATATTGTGAACAAGCATGATGGTGGGCTTTGGCAAGTGTTCCCATGGGACACAAATAGTGCAATACTTGCTGATTCATATTTAGAAAAAGAAACTGAATATTTTGTTGGGTTTGAGTGACAGGGGGCTGTGCAAAGTTTTGGGAACAAACTGGACAACATGCAAGTGGGTCAGATTAGAGTTAGCTGTGAAATGGAGGAGGTGCTGGCAGTTCATGGAAACAGGAATGAGATACAGCCAGCAGGAGGGCCACTGAGTGAAGAGCCAGTTGAAACATGGACTGCCTGCTCCCTCCCAAACTGGGGCCCCTGGCTAGGTGGCAGCAGAAGTGAGAAGCACAATTGGATGTGAAGTGTGTAGAACAGAGGGGTCTGCTTTCACAGTACTCCTCCCGGGGGGACGGTTCACAAGTGCACTCTTAAGGAATTGTGGGGACTGATTGCTAAACTGGGTCAGCTAACTGCTTTGTGTAGCTCAGAGGCATCACTGGATGATTTATATGTAGAAACAATAAAGAGAGTCAAGAAATGGCTTTTGCCTGGTGACTGCAGGGAGGGAGCATGTCCAGCGCATGTCGCTATGCAAGTTTAGGTGGGGGGAAAGCCTACAACTCCCAATGCACTCCAACCAGCTTTTTTGCCTGTGCATTAATGTCCCTAAGTCACAGAAAGGTTTAGACTATCTTTGTGCTTTGCAGATACGGTTCTTGAAAGTTTCATTTCTTTTTAATGATACCAAGGTTTGAGAAGATTGATACCACCCAAAATATAGGGCTCCAAGCAGAAACTGCACAGAGGGCATTTTCCGTGGAAGTCTTGATGACAAAAAGGCACAAACATGTATTCTACTGCATGGATGGGCAGACAGTGATTTGTTTGGAAATAAGTTCCCAGCGTTCCTGAATTTGCTCATGCTGGCAGGGACCTCCAGGTGTCCAAAAACACTGTGTTACCCTTGTTTTATGGACTGGAAGATCCATGAAATGCATAGTTCAGGAACTATGATTTTTTATGTGAGGCCTTAGGTTTAATATATTTCAACCATCTAGATTTACCCCAATTGTGCAATCATCACCTTGCAAAAGTATTTTCCTGTCACCTTTCCAGAAGGTAAGCTGTTTGTATGAAGTGGCTGCCTGAGTAGTTCCAGAAATTGTAACTGAGTGAACACACACACACACACACACACACACACACACACACAGAGAGAGAGAGAGAGAGAGAGAGAGAGAGAGAGAGAGAGAGAGAGACTTTCTCAAACAGCTTTGTGTGTGGGCTACCCATACAATTCTTTTTTCAGTTGTGACGTTATCTCAGAGGTAATAGAGGCCTTTACCTTTCCATCCTGAAACTGAAAGAGGGCGCAGTCCACTGAATCTGGCAATGAATAAAAGAGCCACATGTATGATTGCAGGATCTCTTTTTTCTTTTTTGCCTTGTTTTAGAAGAGTTTTGAATTATCAGCTGTGAAAGTAATCAAAGGGAAACCTACAACATTTTTGGTTTAGAGTATAGCAATTCTCTCCTTCATGGATCACTGCCTTGTCATGGTGAAGGGGCTTGCGTAGCTCAATGAAGCTATAAGCTATGCCATGCAGGGTCACCCAAGCCGGACAAGTCATAGCAGAGAGCTCTGACAAAACGTGATCCACTGGAGAAGGAAATGGCAACCCACTCCAGTATCTTTGCCATGAAAACCCCATGGACAGTACCAAAAGGCAAAAAGATATGACACCGGAAGATGAGCCCCTCAGGTCGGAAGGTGTCCAATATGCTACTGGGCAAGAGCAGAGGGCTAGTACTAGTAGCTCCAGAAAGAATGAAGCGACTGGGTCAAAACCAAAAGGACACTCAGTTGCTGATGTATCTGGTGGTGAAAGGAGAGTCCGATGCTGCAAAAATCTATACTCCATAGGAACCTGGAATGTAAGATCCATGAATCAAGGCAAGCTGGATGTGGTCAAACAAGAGATGACAAGACTGAACATCGACATCTTAGGAATCAGTGAACTAAAATGGACAGGAATGGGTGAATTTAATTCAGATGACCATCAGGTATACTACTGCGGGCAAGAATCCTTCAGAAGAAATGGAGTAGCCTTCATAGTCAATAAAAGAGTAGGAAAAGCAGTACTGGGATACAATCTCCAAAATGACAGCATGATCTCAGTTCGAGTCTATGCCCCAACCACTGGTGCTGAAGAGGCTGAAGTTGACCAGTTCTGTGAAGGCCTATTATGAAGCTATGGCGAACCTAGACAGCATACTAAAAAGCAGAGACATCACCCTGCCAACAAAAATGCGCATAGTCAAGGCTATGGTTTTCCCAGTTGCAATGTATGGCTGTGAAAGCTGGACCATAAGGAAGGCTGAGCGCAAAAGGATCGAAGCCTTTGAATTGTGGTGCTGGAGGAAACACCTGCGAGTCCCTTGGAGTGCAAGGCGATCAAACCGGTCAGTGCTAGAGGAGATCAACCCTGACTGCTCTTTAGAAGGCCAGATACTGAAGATGAAACTCAAATACTTTGGCCACCTAATGAGAAGGAAGGACTCCCTGGAGAAGAGTCTAATGCTGGGAACAATAGATGGCAAAAGAAGAAGGGAACATCAGAGGATGAGATGGCTAGATGAAGGCACTGAAGCAGTTGGTGTGAACTTGAGTGGACTCCGGGAGATGGTGGAAGACAGGAAGGCCTGGAGGAATGTTGTCCATGGGGTCGCGATGGGTCGGACATGACTTCGTGACTAACAACATAGCAATTCTAACATAAGCAGAAATGGATTCTTTCAATCATAGGAGATGCCATAAGTCTTAAAATACAGCAGGACAGTAATTAATGGATGTTTGCATTCTGAATACTGTCCTCAGACTTGGTGTTTTTGTAAAAATGGCATTGGCACCTTACACAAAGTTGCTACCTGAATACTATTCTGTGTAGAAAAGCTGGTGAGTTCCAAGTCCTGGAAGAAAAGCTCTTATTGCTTGATGTATAAAATAAATTAGCTTTACAGGTGGGATTGTGCATCTTCAACCAAGTTTTATATCGCCATTCAGATCTTTTGGGGGCAAAGCACTTTCTATGTTCAGCAGTATGTACATTTTTAGCTGATTGATTCTGCAGCTTCTTTTCTCTTCTTGTGCAAGAGCTCCCTCTGCTTGAAAAAGTAGAGTAGTTATAACCTTTATTAAATCCATTATTTACTTTTTACACCAAATATTTGTATACTGCCTTTACAGTATGTTAATTTGATTTAGTTAATCTAATTTAGTTTTCTTTAGTTTATAATCATCAACTGACCTTAGAATTTGTTTTCAAAGTCATTTGGCTGTCACTTTAACCTGATATAATAGCTTTTAAATGGTAGCATTTGGTTCAAATAAGGCTCTTAGAAAATCATATTAAAGTATATGATAGTACAAATTATTTTGTAATCTTACTGCCTATTAGAATGAAAAATAGAAAAGACCATTTTTTAAAAATTGGTAACATGGTCAGACTATGCAGGGCTACAACAGTAACACCTGGCAATTGTCACTCATTCATCCGCAGCCTGTAGCTAAACATTTGATTCTCAGAATGGAGACTATTTATTATTTATGACTAGTTCTTAAGGTATAGTTGCTGATGCCTAAATCTGGTTGCAAAATCCAGTGATATGCAGCAGAATTTTTTCTATTTCACACAGTACTTCCTCTGCATATGCCATCATTTTCCAATCATAACCTATTTTCTGTGCTTATGTTTTAAAATGAATGTGCTATATCCAATGCTAGTCTAACAATTTCCTTTCATTTCAGTGTCTCTACTTGAGTTGGTTACAATCTAAGGCCTTGTATGAAACAAATCAAACATTTCATGAGTGTTCTATTTAGTGGCATAATACAATGACTGAGTTCAAGTAAAGTGATAGTCGGACCTACAGCAGCCTTGATCAGCAGTGAAAGGATTTTTCTCTATAGCTTTTGTGTGATCAATTGTTAACCAATCAGAAGTGTTTGGGGGTTTTTTTGTTTTTTTTTGTTTTTTTGGTTAGGGGGTTGCAACCAATATCTTGTGATTGTATGAAGTTTCTTTTTGTAATTGCTGTTTACGAACTGTATTAACAGAACGGCTATAACAGGATTGTTAGGGTAGCTTGAGACAAAAATAGATTTTTTATATAATTTGACAATAAAAACAACAGCATAAATATAATCCCAGAGAAATAAAACAGCTGAAAGTTATGCCAGACTTCATTTGATTACAAAGTGATTCCAAAGTAAGTGCCAGGCAAGCCTCTTTGGATGTTTGCATGATCTTTTTGGTTCTGCACAGATAATGTAATTTACATCTATAAAGGCTGAGAGATATACAATGAGCAAAGAAACATTTGTGTGACTGCCATTGTATGCTAGGAAGAGTGGACATAAGATAGGCTGAGTATGGAGATCTCATATGTTTGAATAAAAACAAGCTGACATTTCCTTTTCCTTATTTTCCAGGATCCCTTAGATTCAACGAAAGCAATTTTTGTGGTCAGCTCGCTTGTGCCAAATGGAGTGGCTGAACGTGGTGGTGAACTCTCCCCTGGAGACCGCCTGGTCTTTGTAAATGACAAATGTTTGCACAATACATCTTTAGAAGAAGCTGTCGAAGTGTTGAAATCTGTTCCACCAGGGAATGTTCACCTTGGAATCTGCAAACCTTTAATGGTAAGGCCGACTGTGTAACTCACATCTTTTTCTGTTCAAAGCTTGTGCTTCATTTGGGTGGTGTTACTATTGAAACTCATGGAGTTTGATAGGGACAAGCATTTCTCATTAAATGTTCAGATATTTCCCCCTTCCATTCTTGTGTATCTGAGTTTCTTTGTGATTAGACTTGAAGAATGGATCAAGATTATGCTGATGGACCAAGCAAAAATTCCCTTGGAAGTACTCAGGACTTACTTGGCTTTCTTTCTTTTTATCTATTTATTTATTTAAAGCTCTTCTATGCCATCCAACTGCAACAGGGACAGTCTTACAAGAAAAACAGATTAAAATAGAACATAGCATCTAATACATCTAATGAGTAAAACCCACATTAAACTTAATCCACCTTAAGGCCCCAAAAGGAATACAGAGTCAGTGCCAGGTGAACCTCTCTGGGCAGCGCATTCCAAAGCCAGGGTGCCACCTCTGAGAAGGCCCTTTTCTGGGTAGCTGCCCTCCTAATCTCCTTGAAGGAGGGCTTCCACAGAAGGACCTCCACACCAGATCTTAAAGGGTGGGACGGCACATAGGGAAGGAGATAATTCTTCAGATAACCATCTCCTAAGCCTTTCAGGGCTTAATTGATCATTGCCAGCACCTTAAATTGGCAGCCAGTGAAGATGGTAGAGGGCCGGTGTTATATGTGCATACCTGCTGGTCTCGATTAACATACTGGCTGTTTTATTCTGGACCAATTGAAGTATCCAGACTGTCTTCAAGCGCAGCCCTATGTAGAGCATGTTGCAATAGTCCAATTGGAAAGTTAGCAGGGCATGAGTCATGGTTGCTAGGCACTGCTCATCCAGGTAAGGATGCAGTTGATGGATCACTGAAGCTGAAGGAAAGCACCCCTTGCCACTGCTGCCACCTGAGAATCCAGGGACAGTTCTGGGTTTAGGAGTACTCCCAAACTGTGTACCCTGTCCTTTAGGGGGAGTGCACCCCATCTAGAACAGGGCTAAAATCACTTACCTGAAAGGCTGAGCCGTCTACCAATAGGACCTCCATCTTGTCCGGATTAAGCTTCAATTTATCAGCCCTCATCCAGCCCATCACCCCAGCCAGGCACCAGTTAAGGACAGCCACTGCTTTACCTGGCTGTCCTGTTTACATGAAAAAAGCAGTATGAGTTCTGTAGGGCTCTTGACGTGACTTCAGTACAATGGAGCTACAATATGAAATACTGCTAAATGAAACAATAAGCCTAAAACAGCAACAAGATAAAATCAGGTAGCAGTGAAATCAATAAAGTGCCACTATTGAGAAGGCTCAGTTCAGCGTCATCACACTGTTCTCAATTAAACCCTCCCTTTCTGCAGGCCAGATTCACAGTCATTCATTGTTATTTAAATGGACTTTTTCTGCAGCATGCTCTCTAGCCCACTTTTCATGAGTTTATATAGTATAAGTACTCCTGGTATAGGTTAGTTCACATATTTCTGTTCTTATCCTGTGACCCATAATAACTTTGGCTAATCTGTTCAACAGTGGGTACCCATTGCATCCTAGGAGGTCCTGTATGTTAGTTGTGTTACGTCAAAATGTAGGTGTTTTTCATTCAGTCTCCAGAGAAGTATTTTGAGTTTGTTCTTTATATGTATGGCTGCATATAGAATGAGTATGCTTGCTTGACTCTGGTGTTGCTTGCATGTTCTTAGTCTTTGATGGGTGAGTGGAAAACTGTCCAACTTCATGTATGCGCATTCAAATGCTATCCAGGTTTTGATTATAGTACTTTAAAACATTTTAAATCCTTTGTTCTCTCATGGGGTTCTCCCCCATTTAAATTTAGCAATGTTTCAGGTGTTACTACATTAACTGCTGCTCCCCAAACTCTGAAAACTTTTCATTAAAAAGTTAATGTTTCATTGAAATTTTCTGCTTAGGCCAGTGAAATGCTCATGATGGAAACTGCCCTGCTGTTTTTGTTAACTCTGTTTATATAAGAACTTACACAAGAAGTAAACCAAAGCAGAGGAAATAAAATTAGTGTAACATAAGGGTATGAGCATAATTTTTATCTTGCCCATATGTTTGGCTCGCTGTTTCTTGCCATTTCACTGTATTTTTGTGTTCTGTACTTCTTTTTAATGACTTCACTCATATATTTTAAGTTTACCTTCCACATTTCTTTTGGGTTTCTCTCCACCTGTATCCTCCCAAAACTAGTTTCTTGCCTTTCTCTTCTGTTTCGCAAACTGGGCTTTGGTATTTTGATAATTAGTGGTGTATTTTGTTTTTTTAAGATTGAAAATAAACAAAATGTGGCCTCTTCTACTATGGATGCCAAGAATATTGCCAGAAATTCAGCATCTCAAGAACCAGTCTATACTATTGAGTCATCAATACTCCCTGAATTAGCAAAGGTTTTGTTTATGTTATTTAAGTGGTACATAGAGGGCTTTTGTGTCTTGTCTTGTTAAATTAAATACTTTCTTAGATCAATTACACCCATAATTAAGATGCATCTTTCTTCAAGCCTGGAGTGGAGAGATGTGTCATGTTCCATTGCATAGGAAATTTGAGGGAAAAAAACCCAAATTCATATGTTAAGCACTTATTGCACCCTGAACCTTTGTAACATGTGAAGGCAATCATGGCACACTGTCCTTCATTGATAAGATGCAGAGAGTTTATTATTTCCTCAGTCAGTTGAGGCATGCCCAGAAAAGGGGCCTGGCTTTCTAAGCAGCATGCAAATCACGTAGATCTGCCTTTACATAAGCCCTGTGCAGAAATTACCATATTGAAAGTGGGAAGGGGACATATGAGCAGCCTTTCTGCATCCCTGACCTTCCTGTGTTGATCAGGAAAGTCTAACTCAGGGAGGACAATGGCTTAGTGTTTTGTTGTCCCTTTTTCTGGTCCTGACAACCTCAGATTACTGCTGCTCCATTGCTGCCCAGTTTTGGTAAGACACAGCCATAATAACAGCACAAAGCCATTTTTTCCCCTTTAAATGATCCCCGGGTGCTTTGTTTTCAAGGGCCTTGTTCTTTTTGTACTATCATACTGCTGTCAAAATTGGACAGGAATTTAGCTGCACTGATTTCAACAGTGGGGAGTGGGGTTGCAATTACAGGTGGGTTTGGGGTGTTTGTGCAAATTTGCCCCAGTCTCCTTCCAGGAAGTAGAGGGAGTAGGACCCCTCTGTTCTTTCCATTTCATAATGACTGCCAAGGATGCTGCCAAGGATGTTGAAAATTCAGTGATTTAGGTCACAGTCCTGTGGCTGCTTACTTGAGAATAATGCCCAATGAACACAATGGAACTTGGTTCCAAGTAAGCATCCCTGAAATTGTGTTTCCAGTTTCCATAAATTTCATATCCCTGAGTTAGTCCAAATTTGTATTTTAGGAGTTTAATTAGCAAAAGTGCTGATCTGAACTTTTTCTGCAAAGTAATATCCTGTTTTACTGAATAGTTGCACTTTGTTATTCTGGAACTGTTTTATAAAATTAATTTTATAAATTAGGGTTAGAACAGAGTAATTTGTACAGTCTCAGATGTTCCCAGAGCATAAATTTCAGAAAGCGTTCTGTTGTTCCCTGCCCTGCTTCAAAGAATGGCTACAGATCTCTGCTTTGATGTTTTTTGCAGGACTTCAGAAATGGATCTTTTTCTAAAGAAGAACTTGTGGATGAACCAATCCTGGATTTGGGGAGACAGTTTCAATGTGCTAAGAATGACAGAGATGATGATAAGGAATCATGGGAAATGCATGAATTTTTGAAGCCTGTAGTGGAGCATGTTGGTGAAGAGCGGGAGATGTTAGTGGATGAAGAGTATGATGTAGATCAAGATTACTATGGGTGTATCCCATTGGATGAGAAAGAACCTGCTCCATCTACCAAGATGGATTTTGAAGCTGCAAGGCAATGGGTAAAAGAACTGAAACCTATTAAAATGACTGAAATGAGTTCCAAAATGGGCTTCAGTGGATAAACTAATTTTAATGTGCAATATGGTGTCACCTATTCCTTATAGATTTTGTTTCTGTTTTCCAAATACTAGTGTAAATAGCAATAACTGCATAGGCTGAAGATCACTGAAAATATTCAGACAAAGAGATGTTCACTCTATGAGACTAACATAAAGTCAGTAATAACTGGTTTTGGAAAGCAGGGTTCACAGAATGGCCATTTCTTACATCCATAAGCATGCTAACAAATTAATTTAATAGGTCTATGTCACTGATTTTCAGTTCTGAATTGCCTTTATTTTTCCTTTTTCACTGGAGGATGAAGAAAACACTACTAATGACTTAATGTGCCCTAGAGCCTCAGTGGAATACATCCAACAAAAGACTGTATTGGATGGTAAGTATAATGAGCTGAATTTGGTTTTGACTCACCTCTTTTGTTTTGTAGGCCCTGTCTTATTTAACTATAGTTATTTTCTTTCACCTTTTCTTGTTCTGTTGCATTGTTTTTTCCCTGGCTATTATTCAATAATTTAGTACCTAAAAAGATGAAAAGTGGCTCCAGTTCAGAATACAAAAATAATGTTCTGCATAATTAATTGGTGACATTTTGATACAAGTAATTTATCATAAATTTGAAATTTGGTTGCATTTTCCCACTATATTCTGTGTATTCTGTATATGAGATTTAAATTCTTTTAAAATAATTTAGAATCATTAATGTAATGCTTAGAAAACTGGAATACAGTGGTACCTCGGCTCACAAATGCCTCAGTTCACGACCAAATCAAGCTGCGAAAAGAAATTTCAGAAAGATTTTGCCTCAGGTTGTGAACTCTGTATTCGGTGATGATCGTGATCGTGCCCATCTTCCCTGCATGAGCATGACTGCAATGCACTTGTGGTGGGGGGAGATGGCTGTGATTGCGCCCGTGTTCCCTGCCCGAGCGCAACCACGATCGCGCCTAAGGCTGTGATCGCAGTCACGGCCGGCAGGGAACACGGCCGTGATCATGGTCATGCTTGGGGTGAGAGGAGGCCACGCTCGTACTCGGGGGAGATGGCCACAATCTTTGTTGTTCTTTGTCACTTTGCTTCAAATTTTTGTGATTAGAAAAATAGTTACAGAATGGATTAACCTTATTTACATTGAACTTTATGGGGAAATTTGACTTGGCTCATGACCAGTTTGGTTTGCAACCAGAGTCATGGAATGGATTAAGTTTACGAGCCAAGGTACCACTGTATAAGGATAAGAAGCCTTGTTGGGATAGGGGCTGGTAAAAAGAAGCTGTGGAGAATGATGGAGTTTAACGAAAACATGAAGCTGTCCTTTGCTGAACAATTTGGACTTATGTATTCATGAACAGTGCTTGTCAGGTATTACCTACACATTTTCAAACTCTTCTCAGCTCAAAGAGCTGCAGTAAATCATAGAATAGAGTTGGAAAGGGCCAACAAGGCCACTGGGTCCAACCCATGCTTAATGAAGGACCCCAAGTTAAAGCAAGCCTGACAGATGCTGTAGAACTGCATCTTGAATGCCTTCAGTGTTGGAAAGCCCATGAATTCCCCAGGTAATGATTTCCATTGCCATCTTGTTGTGAAAGTAAAAAGGTTTTCCTGGCATACAGCTGGAATCTGACTTTCTGCAACTTGAGCCCATTTTTCCATATCCTGCATTATGGGAAGGTCAAGAAGAGATCACAGCCTCTTCTTTATTACCACCTTTCAAGTATTTAAATAGTGCTATCACATTTCCCTTCCATCTTTTCAGGGCTAAACATGCTAAATCCTTTCAGTCTCTTCTCAGAGGGCTTTTTTCAGGCTCCTGATCATATAGTATGCATCTTTCTTAAACTTTGGTGCCCAGAACTGGACCCAGCACTTCAGATGAGGCCTGACCAGTTCCGAGCTGGTACATCTCAGGCTTTAGGAATGTTGCTTCTATTAATGCAGCCCAAAATAGCATTTATCTTTCTTGTAGTTGTATCATACACAAGCTCATATTTAGCTTGTGATCTACAATAATTCCAGGATCCTTCTCACTTTGTTGAGGCAAGTATCCCCTATTTTGTAAGTATGCATTTGGTTCCTAGGTGCAGATGATCCAATGATCTTCACCTTCATCATCATTAATAGATTTTTGTCATAAGACCAGATTGGGAATGAGCAAAACAAAAATTGTTACATGGTGTTCATCTAGCTGAGAGCATTTGAGCTGAGTATTGAAATATTGCATTTATACATGTATTACTACTATACAGGAAGCAATTGTGAATTTAAAATAATGACACTTAGAAATCTTGCAGAAGATATTAGTATTACAGTAGGCAAGAGTCTGCTCAAACCCTCCATGTTCTGCTAAATTTCCCTTTCTCTACCTATATTAATTAGAAATATTGATGGGTGTCATGTGTTTTACCTTCAGTGTTCTAAATCACTGGCTTCTGCTGGCTAAATCAGTGAAATGGCATCATTATTAATAAAATAGTATAAGGAGAAGGACATGAGTAACAGTGTCAGTGCTATCATATTTTCAGAAATTGTTGTCTGAGTCTTCATATTTATTTCAGGTTAATGTGTCTAATTGTGTTGTGTGTTGTTTTTTTTCTACCGAATGAGCATTTACCACTCATAAAAGTGTCTATGGTTCCTACCTGACTAGAGCTCCTACTTTCTAGTCAGTTATTTATAGCAAAATCTCAACATCATGAAACAATAACCCATCTCTTCCTTTCAGATGGCAAGATGCAAAATAACCAGAAAGATCTTCTGTGTGCATATGATGATCTCAAAAGAAATAAATCGAAGATGGAAGAGTGTGATCTTTCCAGTGCCCAAGATTCTGTTCTGCTTAGACTAGGGCTGTCTAGGTATAAAAGAAGCATTCAGCTAAAAATGCATGCTTATGTGTCCTGAACTGAATTAGGTTATGGGACAGAACAGTCTTCCCAGTCTGCTTTAGCCTGTGAGGTAGGTTGGACTGAGAGTCTGTGACTGGCTCACTGATCCAGTGTGAGCTCCATGACTGAGCAGAGACTGGAAACCATATCACCTGAGACCCTGTTCCACACTCTTAACCACTACACCACACTGGCATTTCATATTTTAGAGGCAGATCATCTTAACATCGGAATTTGGACATGTCGTGAGTGGAGCCGGCTGGAGGCGCCTTCTGACTCACTCTGTTTCTATGTTTCTATGAATTAAGAGAAGCCCCACTTAGATGCAGAACCTTTTTCATTTTATCTGTGCTTCAGCTTCTCCAATGTGTGTTGACAAAGAGGCAAACAAGCATATCTGACTCTGGATTTTAAGACATATGCAAATGTGAAACCTGCAATATATACTGCATTGTGTAGATAAATGCCACATAGCCTTTCTGGGCAGCTGAATTTTATTTCCATTTTATTTAGTGAACTGCCTGAGAGAGAAGAAGGAGAAGGAGAAGAAACACCAGTTTTCAGCCACTGGGGAGCACCCCAAACGTATGTTGATCAATCTTTCAATTTTTCTTGAGGTATTCAAGTTCTTTGATTAGGAAGTATAGAGTTGTCTTAGCTTGTCATCTTTTGTTGGAGAACAACTTCTACCGGAAGTTGTTATTCATGCTTTCATAAATACTTCTGGTAGAATGAATGTTTAGACTGTGTATTACTGAACCAGTTCTCTTGATTCTTGATACTTCTCCATTGCAATTAAATTATGTAGTTGAATGTTGGTTCGCCTATTAATTCTTGCAGTTCAGCTATCTTAAGGATGGGAAAATGCTTCATTTTTTCCCAAATTTTCCAGAATGGTGAGGCCATAAACATTTGTATTTGTGGGGGGGGGTGCTTATTTTTGTACTATCTAGAACATCAGAACATAGGAATTTGGTGTGTCCATCTAGCCAAGTACTATTGACATATTTTGACAGGATTTTTCCCTGCCTGTATGTGGAGTTGCTGGGAACAGAACCCGGGACCTTCTTCATGCAAAGCACATGTTGTACCACTGAGCTGTGGCCCTTTTGCTTGCGTCTGATATTATTATTATTATTATTATTATTATTATTATTATTATTATTATTATTGTATCCCACCTTATATCCCCATCTTACTAGTGGTCCTCGTAGTTAGGGCAGCTTGATATTATTGCATTACATTACATTCTTGAGTGTGCATTGTATTAGGTGTATTAGGTTTGTGCATACTTAAGACATTTGTTGTACCGGTGCTCTTATCACAGACGTGCTTCAGCTTCCTGCTGAGTATATACTTGGTGGCAAACATTTCTCTGTAATATATAAAATGGCCCTACACAAATACTTTCCTAAAGATAATACTGGCCCAGAAAGACTTAAAGTAGTGTTATATTAACTGGCTGTACAGTATACCCCCATGAAGTCGCAGTTCAGTGTTCACGGCCTCAGTCTTTCACGGAATTTTCCGTTTGGTGGCTTGCTCACAAGGAGAACATTTTCTCCTAGCGAGTCCAAACCAATCTCTCTGCGTGCGCCTGCCCGCCCCTGTCCCGCTGCGTGCGCACCTGCCCCCCCCCCCCGCTGGCCCAGGCCGCCCACCCGCACCTCCTTGGTGGTCCACGCCCATCGTCGGCACCTTTCAACTGGCTCCCTGTTCTAAGGCTTCTGGCAATGAACCTTTACCACATTCAAAATTCGCGGTTTTTCACGATTTGAGGGTGCTCTAGGAACGCAAGCCCCGCGAATTTCAGGGGACTACCGTATACTCACTGGAATGTTTGTCAGTATGCATACCAGACCCTCAAACTTGAAGGAATTTCTGAAGTTCTTAAGTCTGCTGGGACGAGCTGTTGAAAGAGAAATGATAAAATACACTACTCATGAAGTTTAGGCAAATGTGAACAGTATCGGAACCATTTCATTTAACTGTGGCAAAAATTGATTTATTATTTTCATAACTAGTTTGCCTTTCAGTCCACATCGATTACAACCCCTTTCATGCCAGCACACAAACACACATATACACTCCCCAACCCCACTTGCCAGCCAGCTAAGTGCAGTTGATTTCATCTGAATGTTAAATAACTTTCTAGGAAAGCAAATAGGAAAAACAATGGGACAAATTGCAACTGGATATTGTTTTTCATGTCTCAGAAGGACAGCCTCCATGCTGTATACAGCTAGCAAGCAGGGCTTTTTTTGGCAAGGGGTGGGTTAGGTATGGTGCCATGAGTCTGTTACTGGAACTTTTAAGTGCATTAATTACAACCATATATGGAAGTCATGGCTTGCAGTCCAGGCTTGTATGCAACTTGCAGAAATAAGAGCTTATAGACTAGTGGAACAATAGTAATATAGCTGCTTATGTCAGCACTTAGGCTTGCTATCCAATTTAATTTTAGGCAAGATTTCTTATTGAAAACATAAGCCTGGATTCAGAGCTGGGCAGAATATGAATTAATTAAGAACGTCAGATGAGCTGTACAGGATCAGACCAAAGATCAATGTAGTCCTGGGGCCAAACTGATACCCAAATAGGAAGCCAACATGCAGGGCATAAGTCCCTTCCTACTCACATTCTGCAGCAACTGGTCCTGAGAGGCAACATATATCTATCACAGATAGCAGCCGTTGGCAGCTTGACCTTCATAAATTTGTCTAAATTGATCTTGGGACCAAAATGCGGACAAGGAACCAAACAGAAGGGATGAGGGGCCAGTTTAGATCTGTTGGGTACATGGAGTATTTCAGGAAAAGCTGTGTGTGTACGTACTGGACATGTTCTGTGTTAAGTACTGTGGAACAAGATGGCTAGTGCTTTCTAAAGCTCACAGAAGAACATCTAAACTGATGCTAGCATGGACTTTGGAAAGATTTTTATTCCAGTCTGAGAGTAACTAATTTGCTGTGATGGGTGGAAGGTGGAATTAACTGCTGTGGGATTTTAATTTAGAATTGTGCATAATTATTTTTTCTGTTCTGCGTTTAATTAATCTGTACTGCTGGAATAATTTTAATCACTGTAGGCTTTAACTCTGAAACTGTATTTTAGAGCATTGTATTCGTGCTTTATGATTGTTTGCTTGCCTGTCCGACTATCCATCCTTTCTCCTTCCCTCCCTCCCTTTTGCAAGCCACTTTGAAGGGGCAAAGTATCCTGAATAGCAGGTTGGAAGTTTTTCAAATAAATAAATGAATAATGGCAGCATTAATGTTGCTCACCATGAAGATAGAACTGAACTTTACAGTGAGTACACAGAAGATAATTGCAGCTATTTAAAGTGGCAAAAGGGAGGAGGTATTTCTATGCCAAAGAAATTTGCAGAAAAGTGCAATGTATAAGTGTTTCTATGCTAATGCTTGAACCTTCTGGACCAAGACTGGAATATTGAAAGCTTTGTGCTTAATGAGAACATAGATTCAGTGGAGCTATTGGAAATTTGGGGGAATGGAGAAAACCATTGGACATGGCTATCCCTGGGAAAGGAGACATTGGGAATTGCTCTGCATGTCCTAGTTGACAACCTAAGACAAAGTGGGTGGCTGCACCTCATAGACTGATCCCAGACAACTGCCCTCCTGCAGTTTTCTTACAATGAAATGTGGATATTTGAAATGGTTGCCTGTAGGTAAACCCAGTTGTTTTCCACTGGCTTTGTCAGTCCAAATAGGACTGGTGGTGCCCATCTCATATAATATCACTTGAATGAAGCGTTAGTGTATGAATGTAGCACTTTGCTTGTTTCACCAAAGTAGGCGATAAGTGTTAGTGATTTCCTATCTGCAGTTTCCACTAGACCGTAACATACAAATTGACTCTCATTTAAAGGTTTATATTACACCTTAAAAAGAACAATGGGATGATAAAGTTATACAAAAATTTATATAACTGAAGCTTCCCCTGTTAAAGCATTGCTTTCCTTTTCACAGTGTTGAAATTTTTCGAGACCCTCATATGCCTCTTGGCATCAGTATTGTTGGTGGGCATACAGTTATAAAGCGCTTAAAGAACGGAGAAGAGCTTAAAGGTATCTTTATCAAGCAAGTTTTGGAAGACAGCCCAGCAGGAAGAACAAAAGCACTCAAAACTGGAGATAAAATACTTGAGGTAGGTTAAGTTTAAAAAATAATGTAGTTGTCTGCACTTGCCTGACAGCTTCATATTTTGAAGAGGAAATAAATTTAAATTTCAGTAACAAACTTACTAAACATTCATAGGCTGGCTTCACAGATGTATAAAGCTCTCCGTGTTCTGTTTGCACAGAGTGTTCATGTTTTAAGTGTGACCCCATGAGGAAATTTTTGTACTGCATAGCCATTTGGGGAGGAAGTGCCACTGGAGATGTTAACCATATGCATAGTACAGGAAGTACAATTTATGTTTGCTTCTGTGTTGATGCTTCCTCCACTAGTGCACTGGGGCTATTCAGAGAATTATCAGGTCCAATTTCTGACAACAAAACAGTTTCTCCAAGATACATATTTTTCTCCTCCATTATTATTTTCTTCCCCATAAAATCTTTATGAAATGTACGTTTGAGAGTGTGTGCGTGTGTGTGCATGTGTATTTGGTCATCAACAAAAATTGTTAACAAAGCACACTGCTGAATTAGCAAATCAAACAATGGTCACCACCAGAATATCTAAAGAATCTGATGTCCTGCAGGTATGTGGAACAGACCTACAAAATGCTACTCATGAAGAAGCTGTAGAAGCTATAAAAAGTGCAGGCAACCCCATTGTTTTTGTGATCCAAAGCTTATCCATTCTTCCAAGGGTGAGTTTCTTCTTTGCTTTCCAAATTTAGTTACACAGCTAGCATAATGGTTATTTTACAGTTTATTCCTTTTAAATGTATTTTTTGGCCCTCAGCTTGCAGATTTTTAGGAAATAAAAGCTACATCCTATATTTTAGTTAGTGGCTTTCTTCTTCATAAACCAAAGGTTTCATGGCAGATTTAACATTCAAACACATATGCAATAAATACAAATTCAAAAATTAAAATCTCACAGCTCTGGGACAGTTTCTAAGGAAGCTGGTGTGCATGTTCATGTGCATGTGTGTCCTTGGCACATGGATTGTATGGTCAAGGGAGTGCTCCCATATGAACTTAAAGAAATCGAGTTGCCATTAAGTATGCCATTTAAAGGGTGCTTGACAGTGCTTGACAGATCAATATTAATTGATCTGCACCCCAGAATAAGAAGCTGGATGTTTCAGTTTCATGCACAGATGGAAAGGCTTTTCCCACTTGTGGAAAAAGACTTCACCCAGTAGAAATCCCTACTGTGAGGAGGAGCAGAATGATCAGAGTTATGTTCACAGGTATCAGGATCTAAACTAATGTGATTACTTAATATGTGAAGTGGTTTACAGTTTTCATTTATTTTCTGATACCTTTCCAAGCCTTAAAAAACTGTATTGAGACAAGCAATATAATGAGCATATCTTACTAATGATGAAACCTTGTGGGAGAGAGTTTGTACCTGCACTTTAATTAGCACTTTCAACAGGATAGCATGCTATATACTAAGTGCAAAGCTGCTCTCTGAGTAACAATTCTCATGTTATCAAAATAGCAATTCCCATGCAAAAATGGAGGTTTCAGAAGGTTTGGGGAAATTCCAAGGTCTGTAAAAATACAAAAACTTTAAGGGAAACAAAACAAGGAAAGATATTTCTTAGAAGATCTTAATGATGAGTGAAAGATAGAAACTGGAAACCTGGAATGGAGAAGTAGAAAGGAGTATCTTGGAGAATTGCCTTGCTGGGAATGGTAATGCTTGTTCCATCTGTATATAATGAAGTACAATTTAGATACAGAACATATATTTACATGTTTGTATTCTGCAGATAGTTTCCATAGGAAACCACAAGAAAGATAAAGACCATGAAGATCAAGACACAGAAGAAGAAGAAGCTGAAATGGTATTGTGAATGTAATTGCTTGCTTGCCATAATTAAGTTTCTGTAGCAATGCATTAATATAAGAGAGACTATATTTGTCACTTAGTATTAGTGACAAATATACTTTCTTAGTATTTCTTAACATACTAAGAAATATTAGTTCTTAACATACTAAGGAAGGGGGCAGCAAAATAGCTTTCCCTGCTCCTTGCCCATTTAAGCCCAAGCTTTAAAGAGCCATTAAAAAGAAGTGAACAATGCATAGTTAAAGTATAGAATTACTTCCGTTAAGATTCAGTGATAGCCACCAACTTGGATGGCTTCAAAGGGGGACTAGACACATTTATGAAGGAGAGGACTCTCAATTGATTCTAGTCCTAATGGCTGTATGCTATCTCCAGTACTGAATAGTATGCATATGTATACCAGTTGCTCAGGACCTTGGTTGTGATGCTACAGTTGCACTCATATTCTATTTATGGATTTCTTGTGGCCAGCTGCTTGGCCAGTCCATGAGAAGAATGCTGGATTAAATTGACCCTTGGTCTGATCCAGCATGGCTTTTCTTAGGTACTTTAAAATCTTGCTCATTGGGAAGAGGCTTACTGGATAATATAGTATTCCATGGAACTTCTCTTTTGAATCCATTTTCACTTTCTTGTAAAAAGGCAATGCCATACCAACACCAATGGTTGTGGTATAGAAGCAATCAAAGCCTTGTTTTCCTTCCTTTTTTGGTATACTTTCCTATTTATACACTCTCCTTTTGCTTCTTACCTAATCATCCTTACTGGAACATTTCCCAGCCTTTCAAAAAGCATGCTTCAAGTGTTCCCTTCCTGAGTGTGTGAAAACTTCTCCTCTTCTGAGGCTGTATCTGTGTATCCCTTCAATTTATGACTTGGGATTTGTTCTAAAAAGCTGTTCTCAGTTTTGCTTTTCTATAACATTATCCTTCAATTTATAGCTCTGCAGAATTCTTTGCTGTAATTACAAATACAACTTTATCTCTAATACAGAGTGAGTTTCTTCACACAGGCATCTCCATACAGTACCTACCAAGTTTGCTATTGGCACTTATTCTTTAGAATGTTGTTAATCTAATGCTCCTTTTCCTGAAAAACTTCTGTAGGGAAAACAGCTGCATATCAGGGCTAGATCTTTCTACCTCAGTCATCCATAGACCTGTCATCCCTTCTTATTTGCAGTTCTTTTGCTTGATTATTCTCATGGAAATATTTATAAAAATGTTGCCATACAGAGAGTCCTACCTGAGTTAGGTGTCATGAAGAGGAGGCAGGCTGGAAATAGCAAAGCACATGGAGGTCAGGGGAGCCAAGTCCTTAGCCAAGACCTTCTTAGGGCAGAAGCAGCCTAAGAACAGGAGTGTAGCGTAGTCAGTGGGTGGAAGGTCAGGGGATGTAATGGTCAGGAAAAGGCCTTCCTTTGTTTTTTCTCTTGCTGCCTCCTATATGTGGCAACAATAGAGGTAAAGCACTTCATGGAAATTAGACAAATTTGGTGCATAGAAATAGCAAGTCTGATCTGCATAAATTGCTCATCTGATTTGCATAACATGATGATTATAGTGCTGAAATTTGGACCTTGAACGCAGCAATCTCAGTAAAAAAATAATTAAAGTTCCTGAATTGTTTTCACTTTCTGTAGTCCCATCTAAAAAGAAAGGAATCTACATAAAGTATATCATCCTTTTCGTCTTCTGGATTTTAGGTTTCTATATTTTACAGTTCAAGAACTGAATCCCTAATCCTTCTGAAAGCTGTGAAAGGTATGTCTTTCGTGGCTGCTATAACAATGTAAAATAACTGGCTCCAGTCAGCATGCACGTCTTTTCATGTAGGCAATCAAGTCATAAAAGAAAACATAACATTTTAAAACATAGAAACAGAGCGAGTCAGAAGCGGTCTCCCGGGCAATCTAGTCTGACCTCCGGCACCAGCCAGCTCCGCTCACAACATGCCCACCATGTGCACGTCCAGCCTATCCTTGAACACCCGCACCGATGGGGCCTCAACGACCTCTCGTGGAAGCCCATTCCACACCCTCGGGGTCCTGACTGTTAGGAAGTGCTTCCTGGCATCCAATTGGAACCTTGGCTCCCTGAGCTTTGCTCCATTGGACCGTGTCCTGCCTTCCTCTGCAGGGGAGAACAGGTCTCTACCCATCTCCATGTGACATCCCCTCACATACCTGTATGTCGCCAACATGTCCCCTCTGAGTCTCCTCCAGGCTGAAGAGACCCAGTTCCCTCAGTCTCGCCTCATACGGCATCCCCTGCAAACCGGCCACCAACCTTGTGGCCCTACGCTGCACTGACTCCAACCTGACTATATCCCTTCTGTAATGAGGGGCCCAAAACTGAACACAGTACTCCAAATGCAGGCACACCAGAGTCGCGTAGAGTGGTAGTAATACCTCTCTTGATCTAGAAGCCACACTTCTGGCTATGCAACCAAGGGTGGCGTTTGCCCTCTTGACCACCGCATCACACTGCTGACTCATGTTTAGCCTGCAGTCAACCAGTACCCTGAGGTTCCTTTCACAATTGCTGTTCCCCAGCCACTTGTCACCTAACCTGTACTTATGACACCTATTCCTATGCCCCAAGTGCAAGACCTTGCACTTATCCACATTGAACGCCATCCTGTTGTCTGCTGCCCACTTCCATAGTCTGTCCAGATCCTTTTGGATCTGGAGTACCTGCTCCTCAGTTGTGGCCACTGCTCCAGTTTTAGTGTCGTCTGCGAATTTGATCAGCAGACTGTTCACCCCTTCTTCCATGTCGTTAATGAAAAGATTAAACAGGATCGGTCCCAGGACAGAGCCCTGGGGGACCCCGCTTGTTACTGGCCGCCATACTGATGATTCCCCGCTAATGGTTACCTTCTGCTTTCGATCAGTCAACCATGCCCTAATCCACCGGACAGTGCTTTGGTGTATCCCAAAACTCCTTGGTTTCTCCACCGGGATATCATGGGGCACTTTGTCAAAGGCCTTGCTAAAATCCAGGTATACCACATCCACTGCATCCCCTCCATCTAGCCATCTCGAAACCTTGTCATAGAATTCCACAAGGTTTGTCTGGCAGGACCTGTTTTTGCGGAAGCCGTGTTGTGTGGCTGTCAGCCTCCCTTCCCTATCTAGCATCACTAGATCTCTCTCTATTAGGAGACTTTCCATTGTTTTTCCTACAATGGATGTAAGGCTAACCGGTCTATAATTCCCCATGTCCCTTCTACTACCCTTTTTGAAAATTGGGACCACTGATGCCACCCTCCAGTCCTCTGGAACTTCACCTGTTCTCCACGAGGTCTCAAAAATGGAGGCCAGCGGGCGTGAGAGAACCCCAAGTACTCTCGGGTGTAACCCGTCAAGGCCTGGTGCCTTTGTAATGTCCAATGCCCTGAGGAACCCCTTGACTTCAAGCGGGTTGACTCTAATCTGTGCCCCTAAGTCCCCAGCCTCATCTAAGCTTCTATGCGGATATCCCCCGTCCTGCTTTGGGGAGAACACAGAGGCAAAATAGTCATTTAGCATCTGTGCCTGTTCCCTCATATCATTCACTGGATCTCCTTCCTCCTTATTTAGTGGTCCCACCACTTGTCTCCCCTTCCTCTTCCTATTTACATGCTGTCTTCCTATTTACCTGAGTAGTATGTATTTTAATACATACTATTCATGCATATCAACAATGTATGTTTGCCTTTGGAGAATTTCGGAATCAAAGCTGCGTCAGAACAGAGTTACACCTATAAGGCACATTTGGTTTTATGCAGGATGATTATCGTTGCTAATTACTTAGTCACTATGTGATTTTATCCTTTGTTTTTTCAAAACATAAGAACAATTCCTACCAGATGCATGTGCTACATTTGAGACTTCTGTTCTAAGCACAAGTGCTATACATCACAGGAGCCAGTAGTGTTTACAGCAGTCAAAATGTCCCTGTTTTAATTTTATTCTTTTAATGTTGGTTAGGAATTTTTAAAAACTGTTTTCTGGAACAGATTTTTTTTCCAACTCATCAAGATGAAAATTGACTAAACCAATTAGATAAACCATTCCACTGTTCGGAGTGCACTTATAAGCATGTTACAATGGCCAAGTTCCAAGTCTAGAATTGCTCCCGATGCAAATAATATCCTTGATTTAAAATTAATATCCACCAATGGATGAACATAAATAAAACATTTGAAATTACCAGCAGCCACTATCCTATTTAAAGGGGAGGTCATCAATAGAAAAGGGAATATGTTTCAGGAGATAAGACGAACCCTGGTGGATCAGGCCAGTGGTCCATCTAGTCCAGCATTCTTTTCACCCAGTGCCAAACCAAGCAGGATATGAATGCAGGAGCCCCTTCCTGCCCAAGTTCCTCGGGAACTGATGTGTATAGGGAAGTGACACACAGCCATCAAGACTAGTTGCCACTTACAGTCTTGTTCTCCACAAATTTGTCCTATTGGCCTTAAAGTGTCCAAGTTGGTAGTCATCACTACATCTCAGGGATATGAATTGCATTGCATCATTTGAAGAAATACTTACTTTTACCTGTCCTTAATCTCCCACTTCTCAGCTTAATGGGATGACCTTGTCCTATAGTATTTTGGGAGAGGAAGAAAAATGTTCCCACACTTATCACAATTTTACACATGTCTGTCATGTGTCCCTTAGTCCCCCTTAGCGTATTTCAGCTGCTGTAACCTTTGCTCACAGGGGTGTTGCTGCAATCCCTTCATCATTTCGGTTGCCCTTTTCTACATTTTTGCTACTATATAATGCCCTTGTTTAGATGCAATGACCTGAACTATATGCAATATTCTAAGTACATAAACATGATAGTGCAGAAACACAATAGACTGGTATAAGAGGAGTATGAAGCTGCAGTTTTATTTTTCATGACTTTCCTAGTTATGCTATCATGGAGTCTTTTTCACAGCAGCTGTGCACTAGGTGATAATTTTAATCAAGCTGTTCATCGCAGGTTCAAGAGCCCTTTCTTGGTCAATCACCACTAGCTCAGATCCCACCAGCTTATACTTGAAGTTGGGAATTTATTTATTTATTTTGCTGCAGCAGCATGTTACTTCATACTTGTTTATTCTGATCTGCATTTACCATTTTGATGCCCATTCTTCCAGTTTGTAGAAATTCCTTAGAAATTTTAGTTTGGTGCCATCAGCAAACATGGCCACTTGTCTGCTACTCCTAATTCCAGATATTTTGTGAGTAAGTTGAAAGATTTAGTCCCAATACAGATCTATGTGGAGCAACTAATTCCAGGACTGCAAGTTTGCTCAGGAGTCTTTGGTGAGGGCAGAAGCCTTTTGGCAGTCCAAGTAAACACTATCTACCAGATCTACACTGACATTCTTTGTTGTTGTTCAGTCGCACAGTCGTGCCTGACTCTTCATGACCCCATGGGCCATAGCATGCCAAGCCCTCCTGTCCTCCACCATTTGCCAGAGTTCACCCAAATTCATGTTCATTGCATCAAGTGACACTATCTAACCATCTCATCCATTGCCATCCCCTTTTCCTTTTGTCTTCAACCTTTCCCAGCATCAGGGTCTTTTCCAATGAGTTCTTCCCTCTCATTATGAAAGTATTTGCTCTTAAGCTTCAATATCTGTCCTTCTAAAGAACAGCTGAGTTTGATTTCCTTTAGGATTTACTGATTCGACCTCTTTGCAGTCCAAGGGACTCTCAGGAGTCTTCTCCAACACCACATTTAAAAGCATCAGTTCTTCAGTGCTCAGCCTTCCTTATGCTCCAACTCTCACAGCCATATATTACAGCTGGGAAAACCATAGCTTTGACTATACAAACCTTTGTCTGCAAGGTGAAGTCTCTGCTTTTTAGTATGCTGTCTAGATTTGCCATAGATTTCCTCCCAAGGAGCAAGCTTCTATTAAATTCATGGCTGCTGTCACCATCCACAGTGATCTTGGAGCCCAAGAAAATAAAATTTGTCAATACTTCCATTTCTGCCCCTTCTACTTGTCAGGGACTGATAGGACTGGATGCCGTGATTTTTTTTAATGTTGAGTTTCAAGCCAACTTTTGCTCTCTCCCTCTTTCACTCACATCAAGAGGCCCTTTAGTTCCTCTTCACTTTCTGCCATTAGAATGGTATCATCTGCATATCTGAGGTTGTTTCTATTTCTCCAGGCAATCTTAATTCCAGCTTGTGATTCATCTAGTCTGGCATTTTGCATCATGCATTCTGCCTATAAGTTCAATAAGCAGGGTGACAGTATACAGCCTTGTTGTACTCCTTTCCCAATTTTGAAACAGTCAGTTGTTCCATGTCCAGGTCTCACTGTTGCTTTTTGACCCTGGAATTCTTAACTCTAAAAGATTAGTGAGACAGGACTTTCCTTTGCAGAAGTTATGTTGATTCTATTTTTCTTACTTAACCACTGAAGATCAGTTCCTACTGATATCATGGATATATCAAATGCATGTCGGTATGGTAATACAGTTCTTCGTCGTGGCCTCTGTGCAGTCACACATATGGGTACTGCGCCTGCGCAGTGCCTTTGGCCGGAAGATTGACAGCTAACGGTTTTTGGCGGGAAGCTCCGCTCCCCTCCCCCATGGCCTATAAAGAGCGGAGCGTCCACCATTTGTTCAGTCTTTGCGACCGCCGTTCTCTGTGCCTCGTGCCGCTTTCGACTTTCGCTTTGGCTATTCTTGATTCTCTCCTTATATATTGCCCTTAAACTACTTTCCCCTTACTTCGTTTCCTGTTTCTGTGTAGTTTTCTCTTATTTCTTCTTCGATCTAAAAAAAAAAAAAAAAAACCCAAAAATATATACTTACCCTCTGCACTATCTCTCTTTTTCTTCTTTCTTCTGCGATGGCGCAGCGGGCGGCTTTCCGCAAATGTGCGTACTGCGGGTCAAAAATGGCGCCTACTGATCCACACAACCTATGCCTCCTCTGCCTTGGAGAGGGGCATAGGACGGATAAGTGCGTTCATTGCCTAGCCTTCTCTAAGCAGGCTAGGAAGAACCGCGAGAACCGGTTTCGGAGGCTCCTTTGGGATAGGGCCCTGATGCAATCAGACCCGCTCATCTCTATCCCAAAACCTGGCTCTGCTTCTGTGGCTCCACCCTCATGCCCTTCGGATGAAGGTGCGTCCGCTTCGCTGGGCCCCTCTGCCTCACCAAAAAAGAGGCATGAGAAGCGCAAACATGCCGAAGAGAAGCCAGCAGGCCATAAGAAGGCCAGAAAGGAAAAGGCCTCTAAGCCTCCAAAGAAGGCTAAGTCTACGGACTGTTCCCGAAATCGGGACTCGGAGCCGACGGGCCCTTCGGTACCGGTGGTGGTTACGATACTGACCCCGCCCGAACCAATCCTTCAAGAGGCCATGCGGGTCACCCCTCAGGGGTCTCCGTGATGTGCGGTCGACCTCCCGCCAGCACCCCTTCCAACTCTACGGGGGTCTGTCTCGGATGGGGAAATCCAGGACTCCCCTCCTAGAGCGAGGTCACCGACACCGATGCCCACGGTGATATTGGAGACAGAAGCTGGCCTGTCCCCACCAGGGAATCGGAGGAGCCACTCGGTAGAGCAATGCCCGGAGAGTTGGCATTGTCCCTACTACCAACCTTGGGGAGACCCGCTCTCTGTGGGGTACTACCCTGCTCCCAGAGCGCGATCCTCACCTCCGCCCCGTGACCAACCGCGGTCTGTGGATTCGAGGAGGGTGCCACCTCAATCCCTGCAAAGCGGAAGCAGCCGCTCCTTATCACCGGCGGAGTCATCATCTTCTGCCCCGCCATACTATGGTGCTGATTCGGATGACTCTGATGTAGACTCAACCTCCCCGGACGTTGTGGTGACATCCCAGGATCCTGCATCACCCGATGAGTCACACGTCTCCTTCGCGGAGCTGATGTCGAGGCTTGTCCAGTCCCTGGACATCGACGCTGCCCAGCGCCCGGGACCGTTGACGGACAAGTTTTACGACGTCCGCAGGAAGCAATCGACCTCTATCGTTCTGCCACTTATAACTACCCTGCGGCAGGCGATGACACAGCCCTGGGACCTACCTTCACATCCTCAGCCAACGTCCAGGAGATATGAATCTATGTACAGGGTCAGGGAAGAAGACATCCCCTTCCTGCTAAAGCACCCGAAACCAAACTCGGCGGTCGTCGAATCCTCGCAAGGCAGAGAGGCGAGGGAACATACGGCGCCGAGGGATAAGGAGTGCCGGAAAATAGATTCCCTGGCCAGGCGGGTCTATGCTGCCTCGGGCTTAGGACTTCGCATTTCTAACTACGAGGCGACGTTGGCGCGATATCAATATTTTATTATGCAGCGCCTCCACAACATCGCCTCCACCCTCCCAGACCACCAGGGTGACCTTGCGAAGGTCCTGATCAAAGAAGCCATGCAGGTCACGGTGCAGCAGTTGTCCACGGCACGTCACCACGTGGACACTGACTCCCGGGCCTTGGTCGGTGCCGTTTCCCTCCGGAAACACGCATGGCTTCGGAATTGTAATTTCCTGGAGGAAACCAAGCGGCGAATAGAAGAGATGCCTTTTGATGGTTCCGGACTCTTCCATTTGCGTACCGACCACAAACTCAAGAAACTGCACGAGTCAAGAATGACGGCGTGCAGGATGGAGATCCAGTCACATAGCAGTTGTAAGTGGTCCTGGAATCGGCCATCCTACAGGCAGACATACCAACAGAGACAGCTGCCGCAACACCGCCAGCAACAATAGCAGCAGCGCCGCCGCCCTCAGCCCCAACAGCGCTTCCAACAGGGCCGCTGTCGTTTCGACGATCGGAGGCAGCGCTGACGGGACTGGCGAACCACTCCTCATGCTCCTCTAATACCCACCCCCCTCTCATCTGGGGACCGGCTCTGAAGCCGACTCCCCATTTGGGAGTCCATCACATCTGACTGTTGGGTATTATCCATCGTTCAACGCAGCTATCAAATAGAATTCGACATTGTTCCTCCATCGAGTCCGATCCGGTCTACTTCATGTTCGCCGGTACTTCTCGACGAAATACATCAACTTCTCCTTAAAGGAGCGATTCGTCAAGTATTCCCATCTGACGGACTCCACGGATTCTATTCCAGATACTTTATGGTCCCCAAGCGGGACGGTGGTTTACGTCCGATTTTGGATTTATGGGACTTGAATAAGTTTATTATACCGAGAAAGTTTCGTATGACTACCCTTCAAAACATTTTGCCGTTGTTAAGGAGAGGGGATTGGTTCGCCTCACTGGACCTGAAGGACGCCTACTTTCATATTTCAATTCATCCAAATTACAGGCGTTTCCTTCGTTTTGCTGTTGCAAACCAACTTTATGAGTTCAAAGTTTTACCCTTCAGACTGGCTTCAGCTCCGAGAATTTTTACCAAATGCGTGGCTCCTGTCTGTGCCTTCCTACGCCTTCAGGGCATACAAATTTACCCGTACCTCGATGACTGGCTGTTGGTCTCGCAATCCAGAGAAGGACTCCTAGACACCATCCATACAACCCGTACCTTACTAGATAGTTTGGGTCTACGTATTAATACAGAGAAATCTTCTCTTCTTCCGACACAGACGCTCACCTTCATTGGAGCCCGCTTGGATTTGACGTTGGAGAAAGCCTTCCTCCTTCAGGACAGACAGCAGACTCTAGCTCGCCATATCCATCGAATTCGACGAGAGGGAACAGTTACGGCGAGATCCATCCAGAGGGTCCTGGGGCATATGGCCTCCACAGTTGCCGTGGTTCCACATGCCAGACTTCAGCTTCGCCCACTACAATTATTCTTCAACAAGGTGTATCATCCACAAAGAGACCCACAGTCGAAACGGATTCGGATCCCGTCTTCCGTGCTCCGCTCCCTGTGCTGGTGGCTGAAACCGACCAATCTCGTGATGGGAGTCCCCTTCAGGGCGCAACCTCCTTTGATAACTCTTGGTACCGACGCGTCTCTCCTAGGATGGGGGCGCGATATGCTCTGGCCTGTCTACCCAGGGAACGTGGACTCCTCTAGAGTCCAAGAATCATATCAACTTCCTAGAGCTGCTGGCAGTCTTCAAAGCCCTTCGTTCTTTCAAAGACCTCCTTCATCATCGGATCGTTCAGATAACTTCGGACAATATAGCGACCGTTTTTTATCTGAACAAGCAAGGAGGGACGAAGTCACCGACCTTAGCCAGGCTTTCTATGAGAATTTGGGACTGGTGCATTCTAAGACACATTACTCTGATGGCCGTTCATCTGGCCAGCACAGACAACGTGCATGTGGATCTTCTTAGCAGACACATCTTCACTTCTCACGAGTGGGAACTGGATCCTCATACGCACAACCACCTTTTCAGGCACTGGGGGTTCCCCGCTGTGGACTTATTCGCTACTTGATGGAACAGGGTATGCGAGACTTACTGTTCGAGAGCTGGAATTGGACAAGCATCCCTAGGGGACGCATTCATGATCCCTTGGGGCAACATCAACTTCTATGCTTTCCCTCCGATCCCTCTTCTGATGAGGGTCATAGCAAAGATAGTGAGCGACCGTGCATCGGGGATACTAGTTGCCCCTTGGTGGCCACGTCAAGCGTGGTTTGTGAAACTGCTCGACATCTCCCGCGGGGAGTTTCTTCATCTTCTGACACTTCCATATCTTATAACGCAAATGAACGGCACACTTTGTCACCCGGACTTGCTCTCATTGAACCTGACAGCGTGGCGGATTCGATGATTGACCTTCCATTGGGGCCGACGACGGATTCGAGAGCCTCGAATCCGACAGCTTCTATTAATTCATCGGTATCAACGATCACTTCGACCGCTTCGGTTCCAATTCTCGAATCCAACCATGCGGGTGCCTCTCATTGCCACAGTCTCTCCGTACCATCCGGTTTGAGACAGACCCCGTCGAATTCGAATCCAACGCTCTTGCACCCTGAGATTCAGCATATTATCGACTCTGCTCTAAAGCCGTCCACAAGAAAGTCATATACGGCTAAATGGAAACGGTTTTCCACCTTCGCCGAGTCTCATTCATTCTCCCTACTTGTCTCATCAATTGAACAAATTCTTCAGTTCCTTCTGGAGTTGCATCACTCCGGACTGAAGCCTTCTTCTATTAAAGTGTATATGGCCGCAATAGCCTACTACCGTGGCTTAGTCGATGGATCACCCCTATTTTCTCATCCTATTCTCAAGAGATTTTTGAAAGGACTGTATAATCTTAATCCATCGATTAGACTGGTTATGCCCACGTGGAGCCTTTCTGTAGTTCTACAGGCCCTTATGAAGGCCCCCTTTGAACCTTTGGCGACTGTGGATCTCCGATTAGTTTCATGGAAGACGGCGTTCCTTGTAGCTGTCACGTCAGCCCGGAGGGCCAGTGAGCTTTGTGCCCTCCGCATCGACCCTCCTTATCTAAACTTCCACAGAGAAAAGGTCATTTTACGTCTCGACCCATCTTTCTTGCCCAAAGTCTCTACACCTTTCCATACAGGACAAGACATTGTACTGCCTGCCTTTTTTCCATTGCCGTCGAATCCCTTGGAAAGATCTTTGCACTCCCTCAACGTTCGGCGTTGTTTAGCCTTTTATCGATCGCGAACGGAGTCTATTCGGTGATCCAATAAACTGTTCATTAAATATTCGGCTAGAGATCAGGGCGACCCAGTCACTCCTCAAAGGCTCTCTAAGTGGATAGTCCACACTATTACCTTGTGCTATCAGTTAGCTAAGCTCGAACTGCCTACAGTTCCCCGAGGCCATTCCACTAGAGCTGTCGCTACATCTTCTGCATTTGCATCCGGAGTTCCGATCGATGACGTCTGCCGAGCTGCTACTTGGGCGAACCCTTGCACCTTCGCCAGGCACTACCGTCTCGATGTTCGGACTTGAAGGGACTGCTTCTTCGGTAAAGCTGTACTCTCCTCCGTCCTACAATGAGGACACCTTCCCTCCTCCTTTGATGGTAAGCTTGTTAATCTACCCATATGTGTGATGCATAGAGGCCACGACGAAGAAAAGCAGGTTGCTTACCTGTAACTGGTGTTCTTCGAGTGGCCATCTGTGCAGTCACACAACCCACCCGCCGGCCCTGCTCGGTGTCGGTGAGTGGACTCATTCATCGATACCGAAAGTTTCCCATTTTTTCTTGGTACCGATCCCTTTTTTCCTATCTCATACTGCGAATTTTTCCACAAGGGGGCGCACGTTCGGTCGTCAAAGACTGAACAAATGGCGGACGCTCCGCTCTTTATAGGCCATGGGGGAGGGGAGCGGAGCTTCCCGCCAAAAACCGTTAGCTGTCAATCTTCCGGCCAAAGGCACTACGCAGGCGCAGTACCCATATGTGTGACTGCACAGATGGCCACTCAAAGAACATCAGTTACAGGTAAGCAACCTGCTTATATCCTTATCATATTGAGGTATTCCTCAGCTGCCAGTTTAAAAAGCAATTTCATTATGAAGATACTACTCAAACAGAATTTCCCATGTTTCCAAAATACAGTTTAAAATTATCTTGCCTGAGCCTGTGGGTAGAAGTTGCACTGTTAAATTATGTAGAATTCCTGGCTGTTCATAACACATCAAAATGTGCTTGTTCTACTAATGGGTTGGAGGTTTTGTAATTACTATTAGCAGTAAGCATTCCTGTTCATCACTTAGGCTACTAATAGTGCATGCGCATACATAGGATTTGATCAAAGGCTAGCAGAATACATGACTTCTGGAGATGAAATATAATTAGGAATCAACTGAAGTACTTGCTGACAAAATCCCAGTGTGCCGCTTTCTGCGCAATAAAACAAAAAACAAAGGATAAACTTGATGAATGTTCTGATAGACTCTTGCTCATAGTCTTGAGAGATCCTTCAGTTGTGTACAAAAAGTTATATAATCATACCAAAGCCTTTTTATTAGCTTCATATGATGCCCTTCCATTGCTATGCTCAAGGTAGTACATGAGGTTATCATGGCATAAAACTCTTTTTCTTTGAAGAACACTCCCTTGCCTGCTTTGTGGCTGTGTTTGCACATTATGCTAAGCCACCCTGTGAGTAAGCTATGCAGTATGAGTTGTTCACAGAACACCCAGTAATACACCCATCAGGGTCACAGTGGCTTGTTCTCCCCCTTCTCTTTGGTCCTCCAGCTGCTATCCCACTGGACTCATGGCAGAATCTGACTTATTTCCCCTCCCGCACTCCAATTGCTATCCTTTTTTGTTAACAGCCACATTACTGTTGTTGCTTTGAGAGTCTTAAAAAATTTCCATTGGGGTTGTTTTCATGGCTTTTTTTAAACATTGGCCCCAGTAAATTGTTCAATTGTCTTATCTGTTTGTTTGTTTATTATAAATAAAGATTATTTTGCAACTGTACAAGAACATACATAGGGCTGTCTGATGTAAGAAGTCTTGCCTGCCTGTGTCAGTTGTCAAAGCGAACAGCTAACTGCAGTAGGAAACAAAATAACAGGGCAGGAATGTATATGGCAAAGGTGGATGTTGTCCCCCTTTTCACTTTGCGTGCATGCTTTTTACTGCTGGTTTTCTATTCATCACTGTTTTTCATTGACAGCTGGGCAACTGTGTTCAAATTTGCCTACATGCAGACTTTTGCATTTGCAAAAGACTGAGAAAAATAGTAATAATAACTAACACATTTGGACAAGTTTTTGGGTTTTGTGTTTTGTACAGGGCAGCAAACAAATGATAGTTGCTCCAAAGTGCTACTTGTTAGTGGTAGATGGGCTGTCACTGATGATAGTATGGGCAGGGTTGTAAGAAGTGGCAGGCTGCCAATATTGGGAGGAAATGCAGTTTTAAAAGTTGCGTCTCTGTTGTTCCTTCCTAAGACTCATGGATTTAAGATATTTTAAGGGTGGGACAACAAAGAAGAATCCTTAAAGTTTAGAGTTTGCAGCCATAAAGTAATGTAAGTAAGGAAAAGAGCTGGTACAGATAATCAATCATTCAGGTCTATTATCTCATAAAATAGTAAGGTGTGTAGCAGGATGCATAATAAATTGACTGTCTGTATGAGGATCAGAGGATGGATTTTGATCTGATCTGAATTTTGACCCAGTTAAGCTATACACAAAGCTGGCTGAGGAAGAAAGTGAGCCCAAAAGGAATTAAATTCTTCTTCAGACTCCTAACTTTTTGAATCCATGCTTCAAAGAAGATGGATTTAGCCTCTTTAAAAAAGAAACAGTACCACATCTTGAGAAAATATCAAAATAATCATCATCACACTTGTTAACATTGTGTTTGAATAATAGTCAAAGTTAAAAGCAAAGGAACAGAACCTAATAATTAGAACTATGCAAGGTAACTTCTGAAGTCCTGGAATGCATGAGGTAGCCACCTTGTTGAAATTAAGGGCACTGGGAATCCCATGTAGCCACTTAAGTTTAATAACAGAAAAAAGTAGAATAAGTGTAATCAACAAAATATAACACAAGACTTTTAAAATGCTTGGTTTTTATAGATGGATTATTATTTATTCTTTAAGCTCTTTTGGTCATTTGGACATTTCCCCAAATAACCTATTCTTTTAATCTCCCAAACTTCTCTTCAATATTCAGTCAGACATAGTGAAGTCTTGGTGTAATTTTGTTGTTGTTATAAAGCTTTTACTCGAATGGGTGTGTGTGTGTGTCACACACACATTGCCTGGGTTGAATTTGCTTTATGTACACATGTGAGCTTCATATTTCTGGAAATCATTTTCCGATAATGCTACTACCTATTTATTACCTTGTTCAATTTTGCTTTTAGCTTCTACTTTATATTAGAGTAATGTGCATTCACAATGACTGTGGATTGTTGAAACAAAGTTGTAACAGTATACATCAAGAAATTGTTTCCATTGTAAGCACTGGAGAAAAAAAAACTCTAAAGATGATATGTAGACCCTTGGGTAGTAACTCTGTATTGCATAAAAATATTTTTGTGGCCATTTCTATTGCTATCATGACATCTGACACTCATCATTTATTTACTAAAGTGCATCTTGCTATTGCATGAGATTGCAATTGAACATAATTTACTAAAACTGCAGCTGAAGAATGATTCAGTTACTCTGAGGCAGGGAAACAGATGCTTGGATGTGTCTGGTGCTGGAGTATTCCTGGGCAGCGTTCTTGAGGTCTGATATGCACTTCTACATGCATCATTATCAAAAGTGTCTTTACTTATGTGAGGTAATGGGATTTTATTGAAAGTTTTGTTACAGATAACCAATGTTATGCTAAAAACAAAATACAATGCTCTAGCCTTTAATGTCAATGGATATTTTATGCTGAAAGTATTTGTCAGTAAAGTTGTTCAGAAATAATACATTTTTAAAGTATTAACATCCTTGTAAAAAAAAAAGTTGAGATACTTTATATTGTCAGTTAAGTACCATGTTGTTATCTCTTTGGTATTTATATTAATAAGAACCTATTCCCTCCAAAATCTTCACTGCAGAAGCCTAACATGAAATCAATATTATATATTTCCTGCTCTTGTATGTTGGTTCAAAAATGTTGCATATGGGTTGTTTGTTTTTTTTTTAAAGAAACCAAAGCATTTAAATCAAAAACATGCTTAGCTCATTGATTCCTTGAGTAGAAAGGATAAGTGTGGTCTTGGGAATAATAAATAGGATATCATCTTCCTTTTTTCTTTTTAGAAGCAAAATGGAGCTCCACCACCTATGAAATTGCCACCACCTTACACAGTACTAAAAAAGGCAAACTCTGAAGAGGAAGAAGAGGAGGAGGATGACATGCATACTGAGGGTAAACTACAGCATCTTACTAAATCTGTTGAATATCTTCATTAAAGATTGTTCATAATCTACAATACTGCCACCACTGAAGTTGTGGTTTTGTACAAATTAAATGTCTACCAAAGCACTAAGACTGAATTGTGTGGGGATTGTGTGGGGAAAATACTGTTTTTCACTGAACTCATCAAAATGGAACTAGCCAATAGTATACAATGCATTAAAATATTGCTGCTTTCTTTCCCTAGTGTGCAGTAGGCTTATTTATTTATGTATTTATATGATTTCTATACTGCCCAACAGCTGAAGCTCATGTGTGTATTGTTGCTGCATTTGGTGCTTGCTTAGTGGAGGAATGTCCACCTTTATGAAAAGTAACCATGTCTTGAGTATATTTTCATCTTAGAATCAGCATTATTCAAATGCTCTGACTCCTTGTTGCAGTTTCATGGCTGCTTTATTTGGGTTTTATCATAATGCAGTACATTAATGACATGTTTGTATTACGGTCAGAATTCTTTGGTAATAGCAACAAAGTGCACTGTTCAATGCTCCCATAGCTTGTACGTCCACTCCATTCACTTCAAATGTCAGTGCTGACCTTGTGCACAAGCATAAACATACAGCCAAAAAGAGTAGAGAGGGTGATAGAGAAGGTGGCTAGATGGGAAACTTTGTAATGGCTCAAAAGTTAACAATATGTAATGAAGAGATTGGTGGGTGGCCATGAGAGAAGCAGATGAACTGGAAGTAGTGGGGGGGGGGGTTAAATATCAGATGAAAATGGCCAAAGGAATTTCACTTCTTGTGGGACACACAATGGTGCCTCTGTAGGCTGGCTTTCGTCTTCTGCAAGCACACTGTTTTTTATCCCTCTGTGTAGCATGATAGTTACTGCTATCTCTCCATTTTGCTGTGCTGGTGTGCAACCCAGAAGTGCAAGGGGTGGGGAAGAGGAGGAGTGGTGGTGATGGTGTAACATAAGTAGTGTGCTGCACCATGTAGCTATTATGTGAGGTGAGGTGAGGCTGCAACAAATGGTGGATGAGCCATGACAAGAAACACAGCAGCAGAGATCAGCAGTTCAGATCAGCTTCACTTGGATGCCTTTAGAGAGACAAAAGAATTCTATGCAGCTTGTTTCAACATGTCATTATTAGGAGGCTTCGTTGTTTGTCCAGCTAATTTCCCTTTTGTTTTTCCTTTAACCAGTAATTGTATGGATTGAGCCCACTACTCCCAAAAAAGAGGCTGAGTTGGAATTCACAGCTGAAGTGCTGAGATCCTTGGATAAGGATCTTTAGAGATAAGACAGGCAGTCCTTAAGAACCAAACAGTTTCTAACTTGTGGTAGAATTTTGAGGGGCAAACTGAGATGAGGGCAGGTTTAGCAACTTCAATCTGATTAAGCAGCATCAGGTTTAAAGGAAAGCCCAACTGTGAAACAACCCACATGCTCAGCAACTAGTCACTAGACCAAGAGCAGCATGATCCACCTCAAACATGGAGCCAGCTCTTTTTAGTTGGGAAGGAAAAGAAGTATGCAATTTGGAATAAACTTAAGGTGCATTCCCGTAATTGGTTAACATTTCAATGTTGCTTGTGGCTTTTGTTACTGATTTCTGTGATATACTTATTTTGTGTTACAAAGCCAGCTGACCTAGTCAACTTTAACATAATAGAGACTTTAACTAGAAAACCTTTTGTCCTGATCTGCTTGGAAGGAGAGGGAATAGGCTGGCTGAGGAATGACAGCCATGCCCAGGCATAGTCATACAAGAGGGAAAATCCATTCTGGCTGTTCTTGCAACCACTGAAGGATGTTCGATCATGAGGATAACCTTAGACATTGCAGAAGAAACCTATAAAAGTTAAGGCAGCATCTAGCTGCCCTCCTGGTGATAGTGTTGCGTCAGAGGCACTAACCACTTGCATAATGGGGAGTTGTGCTTCATAAAGGAAGTTGTGCAAACTGCACTGACCTCTGATCATTTCAGGTCGGCATAACAAGTGCTAGCTCCATATTGATCTATGGTGAGTCCTACTGGTACACAGGCAGTTTACTGCCCCATGTTATTCTATGTATGACACAGTAAAAGATTTGCTTAATCTTTGATTAACTCTGGCAAATGACTACATGTCTTAATTGACACTTGACTTGCATTGACTGCCCCATGAATCTGGTGGAGCGAATTTTTCTGCAGAACGTTTGCTAGGTGAAGTAGGACTCAAAGGCAAATAGAAATGGAGTTTGACTGTCATAAAAAAGGAAGAGAGGAATGCATGCTGCTACCTTGAGAGGAAGGAAACTAACAATGCTGCTTCTATTACAGATGTCACTACAACCACTAAGAAAGGTTACTGAACCTGATATGAAAAAAGACAAAATAATTTGATGATCTTTCTGAAAAAATGCATTCTTTTGACACTTCTCTAAGTGCTATATTATGGTAATAAGAAGCTCTTAAAACACAAACAGATCACAAGTATTGTAGGCTTTTGTTTAGATTTTAATTTTGATGCCATGCATCAGGAATAGGCAACCTGGTGCTCTCCAGATGTTTTGGGATACAAATCCCCATCATCCCTTTCAGTTGATGGGACTTGTCCAAAGGACACCAAGCTGTCTATACATTATGCACTATTCCATGTAAAAATATTTTTATTCTTTATTTGAATTAGTTGTCTCACTTTTTAAAGGATAGCAGGACTCTGCTAGCATTGCAAGTTTTAATAAATGTTCATATAGTCGTTTAGGTTGATTTGAGCCCATTAAGCAGGGTGAGGCTTCCTGTTCAGGTGGCAGATTGTCAAATACAAGGAATGGCAGCAAGATGTCATGTGTATGCCACACACTTTGCTCTCCACCACCTAAGGTAGCTTACTGCCCCTGGGGACAGTGGAGGGCATTGCCCCTCTGCCAGTATCGAAAGAACTGTAGCCAGCTTCTGTACATCACATGAAGATGGGCCATCTTCTTTTCCTTTGCCTCAGGCAGCAAAATGTCTTGCCTCAGGCAGGAAAATGCACATCATGCAGCCTGTCATGTGACTACATCTGTCTGTCCATCTCTCTGGTTATATGTGTAAAACATATGGGCTCAGAATTTTGCAGCTGTTGGTGCAGTAATGCAACAGTGAAAAAGCCTTCTCCAGGAACTATTCAGAGAACTTCAACTGATAAGAACGCTTTTGCTCTTTCCCTGTTAATGCAGCGAGCAGATGGTATCTCAATGTGTGCGTGTTCATGTATATCAGAAAAGAGCCACAGAGGATGTTCTTTAGATAGAACAAATCATGAATAGGGGAGAGTCACAGATGTTAAATCCCTACCATGTGCGCCTATGACTTTATTTAATTGCCATAAAAAGAAATGTGAAACATTTCAGCTTTTATGCATTTTAGATAAAATGTATTAAATGATTTAAATATGCATGGCAATAATAAGCATTTAGATTGGTTGAATGTGAAGACAGTTTATTATTTTTTGTTCCTGGAATATAAACATGGTCCTCTGCTGTGTTTCTGATAAGGTGAACACAGAAACATTATACTTAAGCAACTCTGCGGGACTGACAGGGATTCATTGATGACTGGAATGAGAAACATGCATTTACAAATACATGGGACTGGGATTTTAGAAGCCCTTTATCTGTATTAGAGTGGGCAGTTTAAAATCATGCTAGCTAGCCAAGTAGGAAAGGAACAGTGTTGGGTTAAATTGACCTGTATTTTGGGACAGGGATGCCATTGGAATATTTGTGATCTCCAGCAGTGCAGCAGCAACAGCTGCAGCAGCAGCAACAGAGCATCAGTGGGTCAGATGTGGGAAACCAGGGATTTGCTTTTCCCTGCATAGTTGTGCCAACAGTTTTGCTGACAGATGTAACTGTTTGCTTGTTGGCAAGCTTGAAATTAAGTGTAATTGATCACATCTCACAATAGAAAGAGAACTGACTGCTTGCCCTTAAGAAGAGGGAAATCTTTCAGTCAGGCCCAAGGTCGTCAGAAGAAAGACAAGCTCTGAGTCTCCTTCTCTGTGTTGTGTGATGAAGATTTGAGCTGCTCGCAGCATTTGAATGTTTGTCAGGAATGCAGATACCTTGAACTGCATACTGATACAGCAATGGTACAAGGGGGCTTCCCAGGTACGTACTGAAGTATCTTCATGTCTTATACTTATTTTCACAGTGTCTTCAGCATTTAATAATGAGTAAAAAAGAGCAGTTAAATGAGAATAGGATTTTTTTTCTTTTTGAGTTATTGGTAAGCAGGAAGGATTGATGGTTGGAGGAATGCCTTTAAAAATGTATTAGCTGAGTTTTAAGATTGAAATCACTGCTGTAATCTATATGAATCAGCCTGTTAAACTGACAGTTAGATATCAGTTGTGGCTGCACAAAGTTATTTATTTTTATTATTAAAATATGGAAACAGATGATGGCTTTTTATGTTCTGCCTTGGAAGACTGTAGGTAAATGTTTAGAATACAATAAAAAGCTTCTGCTGAGATTTAAATGTTCTAATTTTTCATTGTGTAAGGACAACAGAATGTGAGTAAACAAACAGGGTATTTTCAACAAAGTGTGGAATTTTACAATATTATTTGCTGCAAGCTCTGAGATACTTTCCCTATCCATATATGTAACAAAAATGTAAATATTTAGCATAAGCTCCATGTGTGCGTGTTTGTGTGAGTGTGTGTAACCTTCCTCCTTCAATGCCTAATATTTAACACATGATGACAACAGTTTGGTATGTTTGGCATCTCTCTTTTTCCTTCAGTTTTTGCCAAATGCGGAAAACATAGAACTTCACAAAGCACTTGATTTTGTGCACAAAGGTATGGCTTTAGGAAATGTCAAGGGAGAAATTCTCATAGTGAAGCTGGCACGTTTTTCATTGAGGAATGCTTAACATCACTGCAGTGACTTGAAATTAGAGATATGCCATAACAGGTTGTGTGAGAGGGTGCGTGGGCATTTGCCAGATCAGAACTATATTGTAATTTTCCATTAATGCATGCCAGTGTCTGCTTTCATACATAAGCTGAATATGCTGCATCTTTTATCAGGACCCATACAACAATATGATGCTACTGCAAAGGGAATGAGCAAGAAGCACCAGTTCTAGCCAAGCAGCACAGCTGTAAAATTCTAATTAGCATACAAAGCATTTTCCTCACTTAGTTACATCTTTTCTGTGTAGTTGTTTTTAAAGGGAGAGTTTTGAGAATGTGAGATGTAAAGAATGTAGAAAGAAACTCAGCACTTAAGCATTTACTAGCTATAGATTATATGAAACTGCTGAAATTCATACTCATCTGTCCATTCATAATTCTCTTTCTTGGATGATTAGTATGTCTATTTACTCAGTGTATCTTGTTTCTTGTAAGTGGTATATTTTCAATAATATACTGCCTAGAAATGTAATGGAAAAATGTCCAGTTTTGATTTACAGATAACTAGATAAATTTGCAAACTGTATACAAGTGATACTCAGGGCAAAGACTCAGAATTCTCTGCTTCCTTTTTATATCTCTGATGAACATACATTTGTCTTTTTGTTTATTGCAGGAATGAAGCAGTTGTCCAACTGTCCTGTCAGTTGGTCCTGTTTTACTCGACATAGAACTTACTGACTTGGATCCACACGTATTTGCATTAAGAGAAAATGAGTAGCCTGACCACATCCTTCCAGTTTCCTTAGGTGCTCCTTCTCATTGTGCCCCATCACAAGCCATACTAAGTCTCTTGATCCTCACTGATGGCTTTTGATGAGGTACAGGGAGTACATGGTTGGGAAAGGAAGAAAAGGTGTGTTGTACAAGCAGAGTTCTGTTCATTTTTATCTGGATCCAACCCAATATTTTGTGCAGATGAATGTGCAAAACTAAGATAGGACTTTGGCAAGAGAGAAGCTGCTTGGGAGGGGCTTTTTGGAGCAGGAAGCCAGTAGAATAAAGAGATATTTGAGGCTTACCTTCCCTGCCTTGTTTCTGCTACAGCTTCACCCTACCCCAGTTGCTCATCTATGCAGCTCTAGATGTGTGTTTACAGAGATAAGCATATGCCTGGAATTCAGTAGTGCTGAGAGAAATAGCTGCATGGAAGAACTGCAGCAGAAAAGCTGTAGGTAGAGAAAGGGTTCAGCTCTTGTTCAGATTGTCCTTAATGGAAGTTATTTGTCTGGAAGGAAAGTGATTGTCAAGGTTCGGTTATGGATTTTACATGTAATGTTTACTTCCCTAAGCCTGACAGATGTAAAATGCCAGAAAGTTCTGCCCATTCTAGGTAGGTCAGTAATTTAGAAGCTATTACTAGATTTTGTGTACCCATGTCTGGGTGACAGTCTTTTCCTCAACAAGCCAGCTGTTATTATGTGATATTGGACAATATGGTCTTGAAACACAATATCAGTGATATTCAACAATGTGATAGAGCAATATGATGCAATGAGATATTCATCACAGTAAGACTTAAAGGTCTGTAAAGAAGACTTAAAAGTCTCCTTCTTGAACTTTATAGTAACAATATCCTTATTGTCACAGCTATTTAGCACAACCAACATCTGGAAGTCAATTGTGTGCAGTATCTCCTGGTAAAGTTTTTCTTTACTATGCAACTCCTGGAGACACAGTGGCAGCCTTGCCATACAGTTTGGAAATTACCATCATCACCATCATCATCATGCACCATTACTATTGTTACATTTATAGTCTGCCTCCTTTTCCTCTTGTGAGTAACCCAAGGGAGCTTACATGTTAACTTCACTGCAACAATCCTGTGAGGTAGGCTGGGCTGATCATCTGTTACCAGCCCAAAATTATCCAGTGCACCTCATGGCCAAGCGGGGACTAGAACCCAGATCTTCCAAATCCCTAGTCCAACACTAGTCACCACACCACACTGGTTTTCAGCACCACATTGGGTCTTACATATATTGCACATGAGTGGTCTGTTTTCAAGTTACATGCAGCTTGAAGTATTTTTACTTTTGATTTTACAAGATACGGTCAAAGTAAAAACATCTGTAAGAATAGAGTCATTGTTTGCTGTCATGGAATGACATGGTTGTCATTGTTCTATCCCCTTATATGTGAACAGAGTAAAGAGGAAACTGCTATTCCATGATTTGATCTTGCCCTTCTATATTAAGAAGCTAGGATTTCCACAAACCACTTTTCCATATTCAGTAAAGATGGGCAAGACCGATGGTTACTAGGGACAGAGCTTCCTCTGCAGTGGCTCCTACCTTTTGGAATAGATGTTTGATTAACTCTCTAATTGTTGTATTTTTAAAAAGCTTTCAAAACTCATACATTTGGAATGACTTTTATGTGATCATGCTGTGGATTAATGTGGACCTGCAAATTCTGATGAAATGGTACTTAATGAATCTTCCAATTCCTTATGCACAGAGGAACAGGGAGAATGGTGAGGGCTTAAGCTTCTCATGGCAATTTTCCTGTAGCAACAAACTATGGTTTGTTTTACGTTCAAGCACAGCCATAATTTAATCTTACAACATTTAGGCAGTGCTAATTGTTCCTTTATAGCTGCTCTGCGGGATAACCTGGCTTCCATAGCCTGTGCTATAGTCACTTGTAAGTTAGCTTGCTGCAATGTACTCTATGAGGCTACCTTTGAAGATAGCTCAGAAGCTAAATCTTGTGAGGAATGCAGCAGCAGACCGATAAGGGGGATCAAAGCACCTGCACAGTATAGCACTGATTCTGGCCACCTATTCTGGCTGTTGGCTTCCTCTGCATTTCCATGCTCAATTCTTTTGCAGACTGACCAGAAGTCATCAATAGTGTTCCTACAACTGACCAGTGGGACTCCCAGAGTTATCAGGGATTGGCAAATGTGTGGGTTATAAGGCTCCAGACTTGCACTTTAAAAAAAAAAATAAGCTGCAGTGAAAGGTAAGCAGAGATGTGATAAGATTTTATAGCTTACCTATTGGACTGTGGATTTTTAAGTGAGAAACAAAATACACCCAAAAGATATTAAAGTTTAAAGAAAAAACAGCAAAAAATCTACTTTGGAAGAATTTGAGTCACAAAAGTTAAGGATGTCTGTGTGTATATGTTTAAGCAGAATGTATAGAATGTTCTTTTCTATAGAAGTAGAGTGTTTTCCTATGAGGGATGCGATAGTTTGAAGTACCTGAAAGTGTTAGGGCTTGTATATGCCATGGTGGCAGGAGCCATTGTATTGTTAAAGTTCCTGGAGGCCAGAGCTGTTGCAAGGAATCTAGGACCTGTCAAGCCAGAGGCAGGGACACTTAAGAGTTACGCTGTAGTTTAGGATCATACCATTCTAGTGGATGGCTCTGCACATATACAAAAGAACAATGTTGCTGCCTCAGGGTGCTGCTCATTTGACGATGTTGCATGATATCTGTCCTATGTCTGCTTTTACCGGCATGCATTTGGATTTCTGATCTGGAGAAGATGCGTAGTTACAGATTGCAGCTGGGTGTGTTTCTCAGTCTGCATGAACAGTAGATGGAAGGATGTCTCTTTCTGTGGTGGAACTTCCTTTTGACTTTTTTTATTTTGAAAGGTTGCATCATTTTTAAAACCACTATCTAGGTCATGAGTCCTCAAACTATGGCCCGTGGGCCAGATACGGCCCGCCATGGTCATTTACCCAGCCCGCCTCAGAGCTTTTGGATTTGTTCGGAGAAAGCGATCTTCAAGTGAATCCAAAAGCTCTGAGCCGACACAAGAGTTCTCTGAGACCGAATTGTAACAGCTCCCTTCAACTGCGCATGCGCCGGCTCCCCCCCCCCCCCCCCATTGCACACATGTGTTGTCTCTGAATACAGAGCAGGGATATGGAGTGGGAAACAGAAGAGTGGAGGGCGGGAGAGAGAGAAGACACTAAAAAGGATTGAAGGTAAGAAAAATATAACTTTTAAAATCTATTTTTAATTATGTGAGCCATGCCCCTGGGCTGCAGGCCAAGCCGTGGCCACCTCGCTGAGCCTGAGGGCAGACAGGGCAAGCAGCGAGGAATATAATTTCCATCATGCCCAACCACCATAGCCAGTGGAAGTTGTAGTCCAACTCATCTGGACAGTACCAGTTTGGGCAAGGTTGCACTAAAATAGGGTAGTCATTAGCTCTGCATCCAAATACAGCCATTGTATATTGTGGGAATTGTTCTGGGCTGACTTGCTTCATATACTAAGACTGGCATTAACAGTATTTATCCTTGGTATTTTTGCTTCATTCTTTGTAAATGCCAGTTGCAGTCATCAGCTGCATTATGCAAAATACTGTATTTAGTGCCTTGGTTGTGTTGTAGCTGTGTCCCTTGAATATGGACATGTTCTTCTGCACCTCATCTTGTGCTTCTGCCACAGCCCGAGGGAGTGGAGCAAACTTTTAAAACTTTTTAATCTTTTAAATTGTAATTATTTTTAAATGATTAAAAATGCATAGTGCAGTGTGCATAGGAATTTGTTCATATTTTTTTCAAACTATAGTCCATCCCCCCAACAGTCTGAGGGACAGTGAACTGGCCCCATTTTAAAAGTTTGAGGACCCCTGATATAGGTGATTCTGCTGTAATGTTTCATAAGGTGTGTATCCTTTGTGAGAAGTTGGGTAAATGCAGTTACTTGGAAGTGTTAGATAAGAATTCATGTTGTCCCCGGGGCTACAATGAATTATCTCCTAATGTTTTTGAAATGATGCATGTGTTTTTCATGGGGTTGAAAATCAATCCCTTTTTTTAATGGATGCACTGTTGGCATCCAAGTCTCCTTTTGTTCTAATGTCATTTTAAGAAGTCCAACTAGACTGCTTTTTATATAAGAACATTATTCCAGTCATTATTCAGTGATGGCTTTGTAAACATGGTGATGTCACATACCTAGGTAGCCAATTAGACTTGCCTATGTAGTGATAAGTGAGGACTCGTTAATCATTCCCGTCTCTGGAATTCAGTAACTCTGGTTGCACCAAAATGCTGTTTGGTCTGTATACTCCAAGGCACAACTAATCAGCTGTTCCCTGTTCCGCCATGCAACAGCAATCTTCATTTTTACAGTGCAGGTCAGTAGCTGTGGCAATCGAGTTGGATTTCCTCTGTCTCATGAATACTTGCATGCTTTTTTGAACACTGCTCCCAAATTGTCAAAAATAGGGGATTATTTCTTGAAGCATATGTGAATGCTTGCAAAATGCATTCACCTCTCAGCACCCCACTCGGGTTCATTCAAACCACATCTAATAATAGACTGGCCCATTTCTATTTGGACAATTGTGATTCTGTATTAAGCAAACCAAAAGTAAATTAGTAGTGCTGTGTGGGAAGCATAGATTCCCATATGCAGCTGAACCAACTCACCCTAAAGAGTAGGATGAGAACAATAGTATCTAAAGAGCTTCATTTTAAGAGAAAAAACCTCTTACATTGTGAACTGATGCATATATTCTATAATCAGAGTTCAGTGTGTATAAAATTACAGCCTTATTTATTCATTTACTGCCCCATAGCAAAAGCTGTCTGAGCAGTTTATCATGATCCTTAAAAACAAAAACTCAACTACAATGAAAATACCTTGAAATCAGTATTTTATTTGGTAAAGATAATATTAACCATTAATATTAATCATAATGGTTAATATTATCTGTAAGTTCAAGTTCATTGGATGACCCAGGTTGTAACATTAGGAAAGGTGGGAGGAAAAAATTGTCTACTTTCTGTATGCCATGCAGTATTATATATTTCTCTATTATGCTTCTCCTTAATTGACTTAAAAAACAGCCCAATGCATTGTCATCTTTATGTGTGGGGTAGATGCACCAGTCACTTTACCATTTTACTTTTCTCACTTCTTTTCTACTCCATTTCAAGCTTTATAAATTTTGAGATGTGGTGATCAAAACTATGCATAGTATTCCAAATGACTCTGTACCATATATTTGCATAAAGGTATTAGAATATTTCAGCTGGAAAGTAACTGGTTTATTTTCAAAAGTTTCCCTTTTTTTTCCCTTTATTTAAAAAATCTGGTTTGGATTTGGGTGTACTCACCACGAATGGAAATATTCCTTCTGTTTGTCGGTCCTGGGGGGTAACTGGATCCAGCAGAGGCTTCCACTAGAGAAAGTGCAGTGGCAGTATTCTCTGGTTTCATCTCCTTTCAGCTACCATCATCACCACTCATGATGATCTGGAGGGACCCACAGATCTCCCAAACATCACGGGGTAGAGTTCTAGTGAGTGCACTTTGGTATTCAGCTCCTCTTGGCTGGATATGTTTAACAAATGTGTTTAATCTGAAAGATGGAAAAATGTAGTTCACCCTAAGCCTAAGGGATAAAATGGATAAGAAGGCCACAGGAGTAAACCCCCCTTTCCCCTTCAATTTTTATTAAAATAGCTAGATAAGAACTTGTGAAAGAGATGGGCCCTTCACCTCTGTTTGAGAAGGAACAATGTGTAAAGCAGGACAGGGGAGCTCTTCCATTGTATGAAATTCCATAGGTCTACAGAAAGATATCACGCTTTTAAGTTTCAGCATTCAAGACAGATACAGCTTAGCCTTGTTTACTAGACAGATGACTATACTGTTATATCTTAAACCATGGCAATTTTAAGTGCCTTGATGTTTTGACTTTTACATACATTTGGGAAAGCATTGCAGTGTACTTTATTCATGCTTCCTTCAACACTGGTAAGCAGCTTGTATCTTTGTTGCAGTTCTGGCTGGTTATCCTGGCTACCATCAGTCAAGTGAATGAAATTCAAAAGCACAACTAGCACTGGACTTGATCTACCATTTAAATAGGCTCTACAGTTCTTTGCACTTTTAATTAGGAACTGAATTGCTCATCATGTACTTCAGAATATTTTGGACTTAATTTATCCCTGTAAATAACTAGAAATAAGGATGGAACCGTACAATCATTCGGTTGCTGACTATAATGTAGGTTGTTGTATATAATAGCCATGTTGATTTTTAAAACTATTTTTTGTAAGATAGAAGTTCTTTCTACAGCTCAGCCTCCTGGGAATGTTGTTCTTTTATTTTATTGCAGGTTTAGCTGCAATACAGCAGAATTAAGAGCAGCATCAATGCAGTAAAATGTATTTTGATACAAGGCTCATTGAAGAGCTGTGCTGGATTACAGCATAAAGTCTAGCTAATCCACTTCCTGTTTCTGAGAAGCCCACAAACAGAACATAAAAGAAGGCAAGAGCCACACAGGGGCATAGAACCTCTAACCCTGTAAGATACAGTTAGCTATCATTTCCAGTAGCTATTGAGAAATCTGTCCTCCACGTCAAAACTTCTTTTTTAAATTATCCAAACCAGCATCCAATTCATCATTCTCTTGCAGCTTAAAGGCTCAGTTGCAGTTTGTAAGTGGGCTGATATCCAGGCTCTTGGTTGCAGAAAGTTGTTTGTTCACATCCCTTCAGTTTAGCTCCCACTTCTGTTAGAACAGGACATGCCACATGCTGCTCACTGCTGCCAGTGATCATTGAGGGTTTTGGAGGGAGGGGCACACAGTTTTATGGGGAAATAGGGGGTTCTCTCCCACCTGTAAACACCCATTCCCCTATTTGGAGGTGCCAGCTTGGCAAACAACTTTACTCACATAAATGTGGCTTTTTTACTACACCATGGAAGGTATTGCATGAATTAATTTCCACGCAGCATCGATACTATTAGGCCTGTGAGTGCTGAGATGATTCCTGCTAACAGCTAGCACATTGATGGATACAAAAATATTGCAGTTGACCCTGAATCAATTTGTTGATGTTCTGTGATAACAAAAAATAATGATTCAGAAACCAGACTTTTCATGGTGGTGTAATATTGCTCTGGTTGTGTCATGTACCATCCCAAATCTTTTGTATAGAGAAGCGGTTAATTGCCTTGTAGTTACTGAATGCTACAAAAAAAGCCCTTAGTAGGAGGAGCACTGTATTGTGTTGGCTTTCATTTAGGTCACATGTCCACCCAAACCTTCTCTGCTGCTTTCATGCATGCATTCCCGCTGCCCCCAGCACTTGGCTCTTTGCAGAATATGCAGTGCTGTGCAAGAACGAGCCCTTTATTTGGGGTGAAGTTCATTAAAAAGCAATTCTGTTGATGATACTGGGCTATCTTTGTAATGACTATTGAGGTACCTAGAGCTTCTTAAGAGCTGCTTTAACACTTACTGGTTCTGTGGAGCTATTTGTTTACCTAGAGGTCTGTTGATGAACATTGCAAACACAATTTCATAAAATAAATCTTTTCTTATTCACACTTATATAACAAACAACATGAGCAATTATAACAACAAAATGCTGCAACTTGTGCATCCAGGTCCTCAGCAGCAACACTAATACAGATGTTGCTTGTAGAATTGCAAAGTTCAAGTGTTCTTTTGAATTACAATTCAAACAAAAATCCAAGATGGCTTCCTCAACTGGGTTGCATATCCATAACAAAGAATCAATTCACCATGCAGACATTTCAAAACCCTGGAATAAAATACCAAGTTAGTTGCATATACATGAATTCACTATGTGGGTTCAGCCCTTTAGCACAAACATATAGGAATTATTCCTAGACCAAGTTGGCAAGGCCTTAGCAGTCTAAGTGGCAACAGGTAAACACTCCTGAAGTGTGAGCACTTTATCAATCTCCCCCATCCACACACACACACCCCAAAATGGCAGTTAAACCCTTTGTGGTGTCTTCAGGTTGGAATAAACATAGAATCAAATTCTTTTGGTTGACGGAAGTAAATAGAAATAGATAAGATGTATTACATGCTACTCATTAATAGCTTAAAGATAATGCAAGTTTTTGTATTACAAGAAGCTTTTACTCTATTCATTACACTATATCTTCCCCTCTCCCCTCACCTGGATTCCAAGGTTGCTCAAAATGTCAATTAAAACAATTTGTAACCCTATATTACAGTCTTTATGTTCTTACTACAGAATCTTATTTTCTGCCTATGGTAATAGCTTGATTAATCTTGAAATTACTACTTGGTGCAATAAAACATCTCTTTGATTTTCTACAAAATAGTAACTAATTGTAACAACCATGTGTGGGCTTTCATCATTTTATTTTGGAAGGTTGTTTGCATTTGTATCTTTTAAGAATGAATACAAACCCTATTTCAGTCTTCATTCAGAATACTTTTTGCTCTTCCCCTCTTAACTGTGCCTTTGGAACTGTTTATACAGCTGCTTGCAATATTATACAGGATTCTATCAAGGAAAAGTGTCTGCATCATTCTTTCCTTGTGTTTAATCAGCTCTGTCAGGATGGTAATCAACCATCAGTCTGTTCTGTTTCCTTCCTCATCTTCCCAAAACATTTGAGAAAGCATTTAGAAATGTACAGGCAACTCCTTGTCATCTTGCCCTATGTCATCTAGTCTCTTGCAACCTAAATGGTGTAGAATAGTTGTTCTGCTGCACAAATGGCTATTTGTAATTCCAAATAACCAAGGTAGATCACACCCATGTGGCAATTACTTTGATTCCAAGAAGTAAGCAATTTTCAAGGCAAATAAGTATGAGATCTCAGGATGTGTCAGACTTAGCATTAAAATCATAGTTTAGTGTCATGAGAAGAATTAATTATGGGGATAGACTGGCAGGGTCATGTGAAAACTACAGTAAGCCTGTCTTGAGCGCTCCCTGTTGCATGGCTGCAGGGAGGAGTTTGGAAGACTGCTTTCATTTATATTAGCTGCAACTTGCTGTGTCATCCAAACCTTGCTCATTATCTTGGCACTAAATTATGGTTTAATATTGCATTTGATCATTGTCATGAGCAGATGTATGTACCTGAAAAAGCCCAGCATCTGACACACACAATCTTATGTAGAATTTATTTGCTTGCAAAGTAAACACTATATTCTACCCTATATACCTGTTCTATCCAATCACTGTCCAACACAGTGCTTTCCTAATATGATTTTGATATGGGCCTTCCAAGATCATTCTAGGATGTGTATGTGTGCCTTAGCTCCTAAAGGCAATGGCTAACTAAGTACATCTTTGAGTTACATATTGGGTGCAACACTGCAGGCTTTCAGATTATTTTACTGTCCCAATCTTGAAAATTCAGCCTCACAAAGCTCATTCCTCTCTTCCTTCCTTCCCATGCATTTGGATTATATGAGGAATCACATGAGTCTTTCTCTCTTTTAAGACTGTACCAACAGAGTGACCTGGCCATTCATATACTGGTAGTTATACTGCCCAGAAGCTGAAGCTTTCTGGGCATTTCACAACAGTAGCCTTGTGTTGCTTTCCTGTTTTGCTACTTCCTGGGCTGCCCTGGACTTACCGTAATACTTTCAAAGAAGGTTGCCCTGCATTGTGCGGAGCAGGGTTGGCTACATGCCACTGATGGGAACAGGGATGTCGGGGGCAGAGCCTGAGTGCACACCCATCTCCTCTGCCTGCTGTAGCCTTTATATTAGCTGGCAGGCTGAATGCCTGCATGAGGATATTACGGAAGCTCCTACCTGCAGCCCAGACACAGGGCTTAATAATGAAATGGTTTACAATGGTTAGATTCACAAAGAATATACCAATTCATATCAACATTTTTTTTTTAAAGCAAGGCTCTTTTTGTCTGCCTGGTAAGTGAAGGCCTTCTGCAGGATGTAGTTCTGCAAACCTGTAAGACAAACCATGCTAAAGATCTGACTTGCATCAAACTTGTTAAGGAACTAAACCTTTTGAAACAGATTATTTAAAATCCATTTTCATTAAGGCTAAGTCAGAGAAGAGATAACAACTTTAAAAATCCTATTCATGTGTATACCCAGTAACTGGATAATGACTGGAAATATTACTCAAGTGAAAACAAAAACAAATACATGATTCACAATATTCTAATTTGAATTTAACTCCCTTAAAGGTCTGGGAGGCTCACATGTTGAACCCTAACTATAGCTCAAGATGATTACCAGATTAATTTGTCTATGCATATTCATTTTTGTTGCAAGAATACAATGCTATATCTACAAGTGCTGGGGGTGTGGCACTTGGCTTATTGTGCAGCCATTATCTTTAGATAGACGCAATTAGAGGTGCTGTACAATAAGTTTTTATTGCAATCACCACACAGCAAGTGTTTGTGTGGTGTAGCTTCTCAGAAGCGAGGAAATGTATCTCTAGCGCAATGGGTCTTCATAATTCCCTCTATTGGAAAACACCAAGTGAGGGAATTCTTAGATTTTGGAATTTGATTTTTGCATTGGCAATGTTAGTTCTTTGAATTCAAGTTTATTTTAATAAATAATAAATCCGCAGGCCTGGAAGGGACTCCAGTCTAAACCCCTGCTAAATATAGGAATCTCATACTATCTATTGATCATATCCTTAGAATGCTTGGTTCCATTGACTGAGTGCTTTGACCATTAGTAAGATTTTCTTAATGTTCAGTCAAAATTCAGAGTGATGGAAACTACAAAAGAGGTATTGTGATTCTTCCCACCACCCCACTCATCTTGTGGTTTGGAGGCTAGGAAATTACATGGTAAAATCACACCCTGCCTTTTAGACTGATACTCCCAGAAACTTAAAAAACTGATGGGCATGAGAATTAAACGCTATGAATTTTCTCCTTCATCTCACAGTAAATTCCATAACTCTGAGGATTGATAAACAAGGCAAAACTATTCCAGGTGTGATTTTTTTCAACAGCCACTTCTGTGTCTTTTCCTAGAGTGGAAGCAGCAGTATTCTTATTGGGAACAATTAATGGGCATTTGAAAGAGGAACAATAATTACATTATATAATCTTGCTTGCTTGCTAGTTGTGAAGTTGTGTCTGACCCATCGCAACCCCATGGAGAACATTCCTCCAGGCCTTCCTGTCCCCCACAATCCCCCTGAGTCCAGAAAAGCTCACACCGACTGCTTCAGTGATTCCATCTATCCACCTCATCCTCTGCTGTTCCCTTCTTCTTTTTCCATCAGTTGTTCCCAACATTAGGGCCTTCTCCAGTGAGTCCTTCCTTTTCATTAGGTGGCCAAAGTATTTGAATGCCAGCGGAGAATGCCATCTTCAGTATCTGGCCTTCTAAGGAGCAGTCAGGGTTGATCTCCTCAAAGACTGACTGGTATGATCTCCTTGCAGTCCAAAGGACTTTCAGGAGTCTTCTCCAGCACCACAATTCTAAGGCCTCAATCCTTCAGCGCTCAGCCTTCCTTATGGTCCAGCTTTCACTGCCATACATTGCAACTGGAAAAACCATAGCCTTGACTATATGCACTTTTGTTAGCAGGGTGAAATCTCTTCTTTTTTGTATGCTGCCTAGATTTGCCATAGCTTTCCTCCCAAGAAACAAGTGTCTTTTAATTTCTGGGCTGTAGTCACCATCTGTGGTGAGCTTGGAACCCAGGAAAGTAAAATCTGCCACTACCTCCATCTCTTCTCTACCTATTTTCCAGGAAGTGAGAGGACCGGATGCCATGATCTTAGTTTTCTTAATGTTGAGTTTCAAGCCAACTTTTGTGCTTGTTCAAGCCAACTTCTTTCACCTGCATCAAAAGGCTCTTTAGATTTATTTAATGGACTTTGTATATTTATTTGTGCAGCCCTACCTACATTCTAAATGTGAAAGGGGAATCTTTTGGTAAATATGTAAAGCCATAAGTTCCCTTACTGTTGGATGATAGTTGCCAAGAACATTTTTTTTAATTCAAGAGCTGCACTATTTTAATACAAGATTCTTGAAGCTATTGGGAAAGATTATTGGTATAGTTGCTAATTGTTTCAATGACAAGAAAATTCTAAACCCCAATTTGTTAAATTGCAGCTTTTTAGTATGCTCTATTTAGGGTCTTGTAAGCTATAATCAGTAAATTAGATGGAATAACTTTGGAGCTGTATGATTAGCTTTCAAGGAACTCTGCGCTCATTTCAAAGAAACAAACCCAAGAAAGATATGAATTGTCTGATATGCAAGCTTGGTTCTGAAATTGGGCATGCAAGCCACATTTTAAGATGGATAAAGATTGAATGACAAGTATAAAGTAGAAAAGCCATATTGGTGCTGCCAGATAAATAGATTCTGTCCTCTGTCTCCTTCTGAATGAATGCTTATTGAACTGGAAGTCTTTAAAACCCACTTATTCTCATCAAGATAGGACAGTACATTTTATAAATCAATACATGTAGCAAAATGGCCATTTATTGTTGTTGCATGGGTCTGATTTGGCTCTCTATGTATTAAAGAGCTTATATGTTTTCTTTCATATGCAAATTACAGTAAACTAAACCAAACCAGAAGGTATTTTAATGGATAGGGGACAACTTTAGCAATTACAGTTCAGCTATTGCATGAAGAGACCATGTGCGTTCATTTAGTCTTCAATATTCTACAAGAATATCATATCAGGTCAACTGTGGGCATGATGAAAGGAGTTCTTGGTCATTCAAGATCTTGGGAAGGAAAAGCAAATCAGCCTATTTTGGAGTAGCCTGATCTCTGGACATATCCCTGATCCCACATGGAAATTTTCACATTCCAAGCTTCACTATTCTAAATAATACCTACAAACATGTATACTGGTACATAGTTGGTTCTTTATTACTGAAGCCTGCCCAGTCCCTCCAAGAGCTTTATTGTGAAAGCAGCCCAGCACTTTTCAGGAATTTTGAAAATCAACTTTGCAATATCAAAACCATGTGACCTGGATAACTACATTACAGGTATGCTATCTGCATTTCCATGTACCCTCTAGGGCAGTATTTGAGGATGCAGTGGAACATGCAGAGCAAAGAGGAATCTTCCCTGTTCCACTAATGGAAGCCATTCCATTGTCAGGAAGAATTGGTTGTATACCACCCAAAATATTTCCAAAAGTGTTCTGACAAACCACCTTTTGGAAGGTTTGTCAAATGTAATTCCTTGATGTTAATGTCAGGTATAATATTGATTGGATATTAAATGGCTCCAATGATCCTAATGAGACAAAATCTTCAATATCCTTTTTGCAATGCATTAACGAAATTACAGTGTCCATATGTAAAGTATCTGGTAATGCAAGTAGAATAATTGAATTCTTTGCAAAAGCAGATACTTCCCTTTACTTAAACAAATGTCTGTAAATTGGACATCCTGGGAAGGAGGATGGGAGGACAGCCAGAATGGTAAAGGTGGTATGGAAAAGATGAAATTTATTTGCTTAGGCAGTAAATGCTTATTAAGATGCAAAATCCTCCCAAGTGTTAAACAAAGTCAGCAGGAAATATAGAAGGTATTTGTAAGCTGATTATATAACAAAATCATGACAACACTAGCATTCATTTAAACTCTGATCCTATAACTGAAAAGGACAAGTTTTCCTTGCAGAGTGTCTTAAGCACAAGCACTGGGAAGAGGTGGAACTTGTCATCAGTGTGTGCTGTTACTCTAAATCAGTTGCATTTATCTAGAAGAGAAAATTCTATTAGGAGAGGAAAGCTGCATGGTGGCCTGTGCATTTGTGAGTTCCATTTAGTTCTGCAATAAGTAACAGATTGTCCTCTTGGAAGCAAGCAATATTGGAATTGAGTACCAAGGCTGCTCCTTCAGCTTTTCATCTGCAAAGTGCTGCAGCTTTTGACCAACTGCTGGGCCCTGAAGGCAGATGGAATAATCCCTGAGGTATGATGGCCTCTGCTACCTGCAGGTGCTGTGTTCATCTTTGCTGTGGAGTAGCACTTGATTCTCTACCTTCCATCCACCAGCTTGGATATGTTTCCTGGGAAATCTAGCAGAGAGCATAATTCTGCTAGGTCTGCTTTAAAGATACGAAAGTGGACATGGGCATAGGAAACCTTTTATCAACCTTTATTTTCTCTCTGAAGTATAATTGGTGGGGGAGGGGCAATTGAGATTTTTTTAATGCCAACATAATCAGGATATGCTTACTAACATACCTAAAAAAGATAATCTAGGATGTTTTTCAGTCTATGACAGTGTCAACATGTACCTGTAAATCATAAAAATAATTTTTTTGCTTAGGAAAGAGATTGTGTTTCTTCATATGAACCTGTGACTGTTGGGAATGGCTGTATGTAGTGCGTGTACAACTGAAACATGATATCTTATGGAAAAAGGATGAATTCTGAATACTGACTTCAATTCATAAGAACCTAAGGACATAAGAAAGCCATGCTGGATCAGACCAAAGGTCCATCTAGTCCAGCACTCCATACACACAGTGGCAAACCAGCTGCCCAACAAGCAGGATGGGTGCAAGACCTCCACCTGCCCAAGCTCCTCAGCAACTGGTGTATGCAGGCAGGTCAACTCTTACAGCATCATTTTCTTCCTGAATTAGGGGGATCTATTCCACTGCTATATAAATTCAGTGGCATGTAAAATGTCTCCATTTAGAAGAACTGTAAAATTGTGTGTATGTATATTCTCAATCCTCTTATATACCTCTCTGACATTACAATAAATGTTAAGCTCAGAGAAAGAATTTGGAAAGCTATTGGTAAATATCAGATAATTTTGACATTTAGTGAAATGGGAAAACTTCCATGACAGTATAGATGTAGCCTTAAAGATAATGGCAGTCTCTCCCCTTACCAGACAGAGATCATTGTGGAGTAAATTAAGCTTCTACTAAAGGTAGCTGCAGTGTAAAATCAAAGATATATATATATCACACACACAAACCTATTTTACTCAATTGTTTTATTTTCTGAATAAAGAATTATTGTATTGTATATATATGTAAAGATAGCTATTGTGGATGGATACAGTGGTACAAACTTCCAGTGATGCTCTGGGGCAACAGTGGAGAAAGCAAAATGACAAAAATCAATGCTTTTAACCAGAGACATAGCTTTAAAAATGCAAATTGTGTCATGCCAAATTTGGTGTGTCTGCAATGGAGGAATCCTTTCCAAGGATTCCTGCAGGAGGAAAAAAAAACAGCTGTATGTCTGAGGTGGAGACTGAGTGATTACCTAGCCATTAGGGACATTGTGACTTCAACAAGCATGCCAGTCTGGCTTCTCTGAAAAGGAGGGCTCCAGAAGGTGTCCTCAAGAAGAAAGGAACAAGACCCTCCTCACAAGTAGGACTTTTGCCAGAAACTGCAGCAGAGTGAATTTTAGAAGCTTTCATTTGTTACCTACTAGCTTCTGAAACCAATATCTTGGTTTACAGTCCTATATCTTTCCTCAACCTTGGCTTGTGACTGAAGCTCTTTGCTACATAACATATCCGGACTCCTGCTTGACTCTCTGCATTTTGGGCTGTATTTTTGCTTGACTGCTCTCCTGTGCTTTTCCTTTGGCTGTGCCTCAGGCCTTTTTCTGGAACTGCCCTACTTGCCTGACTAGTGCTTAACTGTTGCCTGTATCTTGACAGCTTCTGCCTGAAATTGATCGCCTACCAGACTGATAGAGCTGTGCTTGACTATTTGTGTGCCCCACTGACTTGACTGTCAGATTTGTTTATTTAGTGAAGATTCTGACCCAAACAGAGGAGGAAAGGAGAATAAATTACAGTATGGCATTCCTCCCCTGTTACTTACTAGTAAATAGCATAACATGCTGAAAGCTTCCATAATTCCAACCTTAAAATTGATTCTGGATTAATGTAAATACCTGAATTAAAAGATGCATGCTTTTTAAATTATGGATTGCATCCAGCTTAGACTCAAAGAGGACCTACTGAAATCAATGAGACTTGAGCTAATCATGATCAGTGTAAGTCCTGCTCTTTCTAATAGGTTCTAGCATGTCTAGAACTCTATTTTGTATCATTTTTTCAGTACCATGAATCTGAGCCAAATATAAACTGAAAAGGTTTTTTTAAAGACACATCCCATTCAATTAAAATGCATAGCATACAGAATTGCAGGTTCTTATTTTAACTTAGTAGGTTAGTACAATTACAATCATTTGGGAGGCTGGGGTTGAAGATGTATGATGAACATACCTCGACATGTTCGGCAAGGAGTACCACATTGCATGAAGCATTCACGTTTTGCATGTTCTCTAACAATTTTCATATATTGAATAAACTTGTCTGATAATAAATGATCTAAGAGCTACAAAACTAAGACCTGAGGGGGAAAAAGCCCACTGAACTTTTCTGCTGGTTTGCAATCATTGCTCTTGCTGCTGTGGAAGAATGTAAAATAAGATCTTAATGCAGGGTGCACTGTGCATCCTTTGAAAAGAGACCCAGAATTGCTAATGCTGGAATCTGGATGATCCGTTGTTTGATATATTGTTAATTTCTTCAAGATCTTTGTCCCACAGTGAAACATGACAACCCCATGGGGATAAATGGACTACTCTCCAACATTTACTTGAAGCTGTTTCGAAGAGCTTCTGTGCCTTGGTATGGAGCAAGTGTCACTGAAAAAGTACTTTGAAAGTCAATCCTTTGCTGGTAAACTTAGTGCCTTCATGGAAACAGAAATGAACCTGTCTATTGGAATCCCCAAATCCACTTCCTAACTTGCTTTTAATGCTTCAGCTGAACTACCATATAATCCAATCAGCAATTTGTATAGCTTGAATGCCCTTTATGCCCATGCTCTTTAACTCTGGAGCTTTGAAATGTAACAATAGATATTTTATATATTTTTAAGACATACATAGGTTCATATTAATGCACTGTAGGCTGTTCTCAGGAATTTTTTAAAAGTGAAAGGTCATTTATGTACTGATTCATTTCTACACATTCCAAACTTAGCCAGTGTGCAAAATAGGTACCATCTAAGAGGAAAACTGACTAGTATTGGTTTTCACCTCTTCTCAGTCAGCAGAGTGTCAGCAGGCAGCTTTTCCTGACTTTTGATTTCTTCCTTCTCTTTGCATTGTCATCCTTGTGACAGGAGATTAGAATGCCAGTACTTGTATCCTATAGCACTACATTCCTGTGTTACTGTGTAAATAGCAAACTCCATCCTTTGTGCAGATTCACCCTCTTAAACTGTGATATAAGGCAAGACATTTACAAAATCCCTTCAGGACTGGATACAGATGCAGGGACACTGTATCCTCATATGTGTCTTCCATTTGCTTTCTGGTGCTGGGTAGTTTAATATTCAGTTAGTTTAATATGTCTTGCTTCTCCCAGGTGCAAAAAAATCAAAATGAAGGATCTCTTTCTCCTTCTCCCCTTTGTTTTTCTCTATTTAATACCATTCTTAGCTTTCAACATTAGGCTTGAAAGCCTATCATTTTACATATTTTGCCTGTTCAGCCTGAATTACTGAATTCACATGTTGGTGAGTAAATCAGTTTATTATATACAGGTCCCTTCCAGGTCTCCTGACAGCAGCGGTCTTTTTTTCCCTGATCCAAGTGAACAGAGGACATGAACAGTCTGAAGGTGGAGTTGTATTTAAGGGAGCGTTGCACCATTAATACACCGTGCCTGAATTCAGTTATTTTGTTACAGCTACTCAATTGAATTCAAGTACAGTATACCATAAAGGAGAACCAAAATGAGAAAAGTGTATGTTTTGTGCTAAGGCGTGCATGAGTCATTTCCAGCCATATAAAATGCTCGATATGCCTGCACAATCACAGCTTATATATGCAACGGATTTACATAGTGCATAGTGTGATGTGCACATTATTCGAAGGGAAAAACATCTTGAAAACCAAGACTCACTATAGAAACCAAGACTCTCTCGATAACTGACAGGCCCTACACCTTGTATGCCTGTACACTGGGCCATATTATGCATGGAATGGCAGGTGATGGACATGAATGAACAGAGTGTTCTTTCTGCTGACTGTGTTTTGGTCCCCCGGAAACCTCTGTGAGCTGCCAGACTACTTGGCACAGATGAGCACAGAGCACTCTGGCTGTTTTATTGGGTTTTCTATCCCAGAGCCAGTAAAGCAACCTGGCCCAACCTGGTGCCCTCCATCATGGAGCCTGGAGGGTGTGGGATATGCCTACACATCTGGAGGGCACCAAATTGGGGAGGCTGCAGTAGACTAAACTATGAGGAAGGAAGGGGAGAGATCCATTGAGAGCAGGTTGCCCCTTGATTTCAACTGTTCCACATTTCAGAGCCTAATACGCCCATTTGGTTGTTGCAATCAGATTACTGCTTTCATAGTATTTATTATATATGAATGGCTTTACTCATTTGTTTAAATGTGGTAGAAACCTAAAATGATCACAAGCTTAGCAGGTGTCTTGAGCTCATGGAGCACCAGAACTAAGTATAAGCTACAAGCTGGAAAATCCTCCTTTTGAGTCTTGCTGCCTCTATAAACTTCCCGGATAATGAGCGGTCCCCTGCTTACCTCGTGACTGCCTACCAGCTGTTCTGCGATATGGCTTGAACAACTGTGGCCCACGCAAGTAGTGACTCTTGGCACAAAATGTGTAGCTGCACCTCACTCCACACATCAAAACTATGAAACATGAATACTAGCGACTCCATCCCATTTACAGCAGGCAAGTTCTCATTCTTTTGTTAAAGGTCACATTTTCCTTCATCTAGCCATGAACATATAGTAACAAGCAAGTGCGTTAATTTCAGGTTGTAAATGTAGACTTTGTTTGGACCTTCTGTGTACTGTGTTGTGACAGCATTATCTGTGCTTTTTAATTTGACAGTTTGGCAGGCTGCTCTTCAGTCCACTGTTGCTATAGAAACCTTCACTATTCACAGATAACATTGTACTACTAACACAGGCTCCCCATGGAAATGGTAGTTCTAACATAGAAATGCTGGTGTAGTCTGAATGTATGGCATTATTTCACTCCTTTTAATGGATTAATTGTTTCACTTTGCACTGTTCGTGTATGGTCTTTTCAGCTGCTACTTTGCAATCAGTCCAGGTTATTTAGCTTCTGTATAGCCTGAAGTGCCTGATCCTGCCTTGGAAGTTACGCAGGGCCAGGCCTGGTTGAAATCTGGATGGGTGACTTATACGTTATGAACTACCCAGAGAGCTTCAGCTATGGGCAGTAAATAAATGCAATAACAACCACAACAACATAGAAAAACAACTAGAACCTGCAACAAAATGTTGCAGCATAGCCTGTACCTGTTCTCCAAACAACTTTGGAGAACCTGTTCTCCAAACAACTTTGCCTTCAATAAGGATACTCCATTCTATTCCATTCCTTTCCTTCACTTTTCTCTTTACTTCAGCAGGCACTAGAGTTCTGTGGTCACAAAGCATATGCAGTCCTCCTTGAGCTGTTTTGGGGGCTTCCTCCTTAAGGTTAATTTTCCCTAAAGTATAGTTTGTACTTATTTAAACTTTGGATTTCTTCAAGCCTGGTTTGCTATTGGCTTCTCCAGCCTGAATCCACCCAGTCTCCCACCCCATCTCTTCCATCATCCCAGTCAAATGGCTCAGTTGTCAGGGATGATAGGAGGTATGAGCAAAAACATCAAGAGAAGAGGAAAGAAACTCATGGGCTTCCACCAGGATTATTTTCTTCTATGTGGCATGTACATTTTTAAAGATCATGCCTTTGGGCTTCTTCCAAAGATTCAAAGTTAACCTTCATTGCCATCTTTCTCATATTCATGAGCATAATATCTATAGATGATATCCAAAACGGCAGAATTTAAACATCCAAGGGGAATGGGCAGGATTACTTTTCCACCATGCTTAAAATATTGTAGCCGCCCTCTGCTCAAGATGCTTGTTGAATTTGATATTTCATAAAAATGCAAGGTCTATTTGGCTACTCTTCAACCAGTCTTGTAAGTCACAGCAAATATCACTTCTGCAAGGTTATTGCCAATTTGTCACTTTGGATAATAAAAGAATTCATGTGAAGTTCCTCTTTTGGTTACATGACAGATTTTTCCTAGTGCTAAAGCAGAGGTGGAAACGGTCAGGGTTAGCCTTGTTGGAGCTACTTGGTTTTTACTAAAACCCCAGTCTGCACCAGCCAGGGGTAGGCACAAAAGACATACACTTGAATTACAAAAGATGGTGGTTCTTGGGAAATCCTGATCTTAGAAATTTATTTTCAGCACCAACACTGAACTGAGCTTCGTTTCTGATTAGTCCAAGGAGCCTAACATAGGCAAAGAAAATTATCTCTCTACTCCTGTTAAACAATTGGAAGTCAAAAACACCTTGCTTATTTATTTATTTATTTATTTATTTATTTAAACATTTCTATGCCGCCCCTTGCCGAAGCCTCGGGGCGGCTTACAACATCAAATAAAATACACAGTACCTTAAAACAATAACAATTAAAATATATACAGTATTTATGTTACCCATAAATCTATCAGTAGATCCACAAGGCAGGTCAGTGGTAGTATGGCTGTAGATGACCCTGTTACAGCCCTGTTATGCTACAAGGGTTGGCCCTTGGGAGTATGAGTTTGCTCTTGAGCTACTATGTGGAATTCTACTAAACTGGTGGGAATATATACAATGGAGTTAACTTTTAAAAGGTCCATATGGTATCTTTTGAGCATTGCTTTGAATTAAATTGCCAGACAAAAGTTCTGTAAGGAAGTGCAATAAACTGGTATGTTGCACTGAAAGTATTTTCCTAACTTTTTTTTTATTATTATTATTATAACATTTCTATGCCGCCCCTTGCCGAAACCTCGGGGCGGCTTACAACACAATAAAATACATTGAAATACAATAGAACATAATAAATTACCATTAAATACCAAAATACAAAAAATACATTGAGTTACAAATATAAAATTAAAATTATCAGTATAAAATAAGTAAATAAATATATAGGAGGAGAAAAGAGAAGGAAGAAGAAGTTGCCCTGGCCAGATCATATGTTTTAACAATTAAAATGATGTTTAAATAAAAAGGTCTTTACCTGGCGCCGAAAAACCAGTAACGACGGTGCCAGGCAGACCTCTTTGGGGAGTGAATTCCATAGGTTGGGCGCCACCGCAGAGAAAGCCCTCCTCCGAGTACTTACTCTCCTAATTTCTTTCACGGAGGGTTCCCGGAGAAGGGACTCTCCCGCAGATCTCAAAGGGCAGTCGGGCATATACGGACGTAAGCGCTCGTTCAGGTAGCCAGGACCCAAGCCGTTTAGGGCTTTATAGGTCATAACCAACACCTTGAATTGGGCCCGGGCTTCAATGGGAAGCCAGTGAAGCTGACAGAGGACTGGAATCATGTGAACATAATGCCCCGTCCCCGTCAGCAACCTGGCAGCTCTATTTTGCACCAATTGAAGTGTTTGGACTGTCTTCAGGGGAAGCCCCACGTAAAGCGTGTTACAGAAGTCTAGGCGGGAAGTCACCAGCGCGTGTGTCACCGTCGCCAGGCAGTCGTACTCCAGGTAGGGGCGCAGCTGATTAATCAGCCGAAGCTGAAGGAAGGCGTTCCTCGCCACCACTGTCACCTGAGCTTCCAAAGAAAGCTCTGGGTCGAGGAGTACTCCTAAGCTGCGGACCTTATCCCTAAGAGGAAGTGTTGCACCATTCAGGACCAGGTCAAATCCACCCTCTCCGAAACCCGATCCGCCAACCAACAGGACCTCCGTCTTGTCTGGGTTGAGTTTCAGTTTATTGGCCCTCATCCATTCCCTAACCTCGGCCAAGCACCAGTTCAGCACATCCACTGCCTCACCTGGATTAGTGGAAAACGAGAGGTAGAGCTGGGTATCATCAGCGTATTGATGATTCTGCAGCCCACACCTCCTGATGACCTCTCCCAGCGGTTTCATATAGATGTTAAATAGCAGAGGGGATAGAATGGAGCCTTGTGGTACTCCATGGCATAACTGCCATGACGTAGAGACATGGTCCCCCAGCACTACCTTCTGGAATCGACCGTCGAGATAGGAGCGGAACCACTGCAAAGCAGTGCCTCCAACCCCTAATCCCGCAAGCCTATCCAGAAGGATACCATGGTCGATAGTATCGAAAGCCGCCGAGAGGTCCAGAAGAACCAACAGGGATGCACTCCCCCTGTCCTTCTCCCTGCACAGGTCATCGTACAGGGCGACCAAGGCAGATTCAGTACCGTACCCGGGTCTGAAGCCAGACTGAAAAGGATCCAGATAATCAGTTTCATCCAAGAGTGCTTGGAGTTGTCCCGCCACCACTCGCTCCAACACCTTGCCCAGAAACGGGATGTTGGCCACAGGTCTATAGTTAGTGGCCATCTCTGGATCCAGTGACGCTTTCTTCAGGACCGGTCGTATTACCGCCTCCTTTAAAGGGGCAGACACTCGACCCTCCCTCAGAGAAGCGTTAACCACTTCCAAGATCCAGGTCCCAATCCCGTGCTTGGAGTTATTTATTAACCAAGACGGGCAAGGATCCAATAGGCAAGTGGTGGGACGTACTCGTCCAAGCACCTTGTCCACCTCATCGGGCCGCAATAATTGAAATTCCTCCAATAATTTTGGACCAGATGGTAGCATTGGCGTCTCCCCAGAGACCTCTGATTCATTAGTGGAGTCCAGCTCGTGACGAATCTGAGCGATTTTCTCCCTGAAATGCCTGGCAAAGTCGTCACAGCGGGCCTTTGAGGGTGGCATCAGATCTTCCTTAGGACCCGGGCGAACCAGGCCTTGCACCACTCGAAAAAGCTCCGCTGGACGGCATTGTGAGGAGGCAATGGAAGCAGAAAAAAACTTCTTTTTCGCCGCCTTCACCGCCACAGCATAGGCCCGATAGTGGGCTCTCAAGTGTGTTCAGTCAGATCTTTATTAAAATTTATTTCCACTTTATTTTTAGAGAAAATCAGACAGAGATATGCAGATCTGCCTGGCGAGTTGCACATTATTGAACTTGAAAAAGATAAGAATGGACTTGGACTCAGCCTTGCTGGCAACAAGGATCGGTCTCGTATGAGCATCTTTGTTGTAGGCATAAGTCCAGATGGCCCTGCTGGAAAAGATGGAAGAATGCACACTGGAGATGAACTTTTGGAGGTAAACTTGCATTAAAAGAAATAAGCATGTAGCATTAGAAGTAACAAAGGATGTTTGTTTGTTCATTATAAAATAATGGTATTATGGAGTTGCCAACAAAAAGACAGATAGAACTAAATTGCAGAGACATAGTACGTCAGGCAAGCTTCTGTATCTTCCCCATCACAAAAAGTAGAATAGATTTTATAACTCACCCCAGACCACCATCAAATTATTAACAGGCACATGCAGAGAAAATGGTTTTTTTCTAGCTGTGGCTTTTGTGGTGCGATCATCTTAATTCACAAAATTTGAACAGATGGCTTTCTTTTGATAACTTCCTGTGTTTTAAAGTATCTTATAGGAAAAATGGAAAGGAGAAGAGGAATTATGTAAACTGCCTTGAGTTCCCTGAAGGGAATAAAGACTGTATATAAATATAATTAACTCTTTGTCCCCCCCCCCAAAAAAAAAAAGACTGAAAAGCTGTGCAACGCCTTTTGATTGATAATGCTAGGAGCCACCTAGTAGAAGCTATGTTATGAAACAGTGTTAGCTGAGAAGTTCATGGATAGAAACAGAGGACGTTGCCTTATATCAACTCATTCTTTTGTTCAGCTAGTCAGGTATAATCCATTTTGGTAGAGGCTCTCCAGGACATCTGGGGAAAGGGGTCTTTTGCTGCCATTCTAGTGGATCTTTCAAAATGGAAGCGAATGTGAGATCCCTTATACAAAGCTTCCACTGAGATACGGCTCTCCCACCACAACCACAAATGCAGTAGGTGGCCGTAGGCAATCCATTATTCTCTCAACAGGACTACTGTAAAGATTACTAAGCTAATAAATGTGACACATTTTGAACACTGTGCTATATAAACAGTGAGTCATAATTGGAAAAAATGAAAATAGTAGTTCTCTACCTCTCTTGCAACATTGACTTGTAGAGAAGAAACTCAGAGTAACTTGTTTCACGATTTTGATTGTGCTATTACATGGTTATGTCATAGCTTTGGCAAAAAGAGAAAAAAAAGGATTCCCTAAGAAATTTTGAAACTCTCAAAACTCTCAAGATATTTTTCAGTGTCCAGAGATTTTCTAACAGCTATTATTTATTTTATTTATTTTTCAATTTGTATCCTGCCTTTTCCCTACAAAGGGCTCAAGGCAGCTTACATCATTCTCCTCCTCCATCTTATCCCCACAACAACCCTGTGAGGTAGGTTGGGCTGAGAAAGTGTGACTGGCCCAAAGTCACCCAGTTGGCTCCATGGCTGAGCGGGGACTAGAACCCAGATCGTCTGAGTCCTAGTCCCATGCTCTTAACCACTACACCACACTGGCTCACCATGTAGATTTGTTTTGATATAAAATATTGTTGCCTTCTCCTCTGCTGGAGTGATAAATTATATTAAAAGTCTGTTGCAGTCATACACGTATGACAGACAGAATCCACATTTTCTTGTGATCTTTCATATTTCAGTTGAATAAGGTTTCGAAATGATAAAGATTAAATGATTAAAACTCTAGGCATATTTCATTGTCATCCCTACCAGAACTGGTGAGATGACCATTATAAAGTCAAATCTTGAAATTACTTATCTTTCAAGATGAATGCTGAGGAAAACTAGGAAGGAAAATAAGATAAAGGCAAAACTGAAAGGACAATGAAGCAATGTTAACACTGGGTCCTGAATTCATAATCTGAGAATTCTGATTTGAGGTTGAGTACTTGGACTTGTTGAAAGAACCAGAGATAGTTCAGACCAGAGGACCAGCCAGTCCTCCTAGCTATTGGGCATTCCTATATGAAATGGATTTTACTATATCCATTATTATAATATGAGCACACTAATTCAGTATAAACTGTTTTGAAAGGGACCTTTTAACGTTTGAGAAAGAAAATGAATATATTATCTTGTAGGGGAAGAAGTACTCAGAGTAATCTAAAAGCAGGAGAAAGTTGATTTTAAACACCCATTTTTAGTATTAAGTGTGCAATCTAATACATGCTTAGACAGGAGTAAGTCTTGTGTGGCTAGGAAATAGAATACTGGGAATTTTTTTCTGCCTAAACATGCATAGGATTGTACCCTTAAGTAATTAAAACACACTGCTTTAAATCCATCTAATTATATTTAGCTTATCTGTAGAGCTTGTACAGAATTAATTTTAGCAGGCAGAAATATTAACTGTTAGTTGAGCGACTTAAAGTATAGCTGTG